>NW_027115188.1:278555-287118 GCF_000696795.3 Halyomorpha halys | reverse complement strand
ATAAAGAAATGATCAATAAATATGAAGAACTATATAAGATGAATTTGGTGGAAAATTTGACAAATGCAAAAATTCCAAATAATATTATAAATGTTCTAAGTCTAGGGGATAACGTTAACATATTTCCAAAGGACATAAGAAAGGACGTAATCATATTGATAACAGATGTGGAAATAATTCTTAGAAACATGGAGACATGTGAAAATCACAAAAATAGTCTAAGGAACAATATAATAAGAAAAATAGGTAACTATATTGATAAAAATAGGAGGAATAATAATAAAGAAAATAAACTATTAGAATTATGGAAAAATGATATAAAAGCTCTTTTGCAATTTAAAAAGAAAAATCCAGACCTATGGATCATAAAATCTGATAAAACAAAAAGGGTAGAAAAAAATATAACTAAAAGGATGTAAAAAATAATAAAGTTGAGAGAAAAGGATCAAGATTGTTTTAAAAAGTAATGAAATTATATTTAGGTGACATATCGCTAATTTATTATTACTTTAATTTTTTTATATTAAGGGCCCTCGGTGTTTTACGTATATGTTCCTAATAAACGTACGATATCTGAGTTGAGAACACAAATTTAAAAGCCACCGTTTCATGCATGCTTTGCTAAGTGAAAATGAGTTGGTTCAGATTGGAAATTTAATTAACATAATAAATAAAACAAATAAGAATTGGGATGGTTCGTTGAGTAAGTTTGACCTCCTAATTCCTGGGTTCAGATTCGTATCTGGCTACTATTACTCTAGGCTATAATCCTTTGGTCATGAAACATCTTTATCGATTACTCAATTCAAGACCCTTCATAGCTTTTTCATTTTTTTTTACATTAAAGATTTGGAATAAATATTTTAATTCGGGTCATTTGATCTTTCATTACTGCTAGTAATGAATTATTTTTTTTCGATTGATTGCCGAGAAAATGTCTTGTTTTCAATCGCTGAAAGTCTTTCCTGGGCTGACTGCCAATCTATTTGTTCACTAGGTGTTAGCTTCTTTGCCAACCTGCTATCTAGTTGCTCTCTTTCGCTGAATCCAGTCTGGAAGACTGGAATATGGAAAAATATTTAATGATTTTTTTTTATTTTTATTTGTTTTATTCAAATAATTTATCACAATAATATAAAGCTTAGAAATGTGGGATAATGTAAGCAGAATAAAACACGAAGATAAAAATACAAATTGAAAATAATTCCAAATATGATTAATTAAATTGATTAGCAGAATAAATAGTTTAAATAGAAATTTGTCAAAATTGAAATACATTCCAAAACTAATTAAATTAACAGTGATTTTTTAAAGTTAAAAATTATCTAACGAACATGTATGGCAAAGTTAAAGATCAGAATAATTATCAGCAATTGTGAAACTCAAAGATTTTAATTAAGGTTTAATTAAGATTAACTAATTAATTAAAATATGTGGGGTACAAAATAAGCCCATTGTACCTGGAGGATTACTAAAGCTATTGATTAGAGTAACTAAGATACCAACATTTATTTTTATTATATCAAAATTATACAAGAGCAGATAGTGAAGCTTATAGAATTGAAGTATAGGGTGAGTATTCCCTCATTTACAGTATGCATACATGGATTTTAATTTTCGAGATATTTTAGTATAAATCAAAAATAATAAGGACAAATCTGGCCTTTGCCCCTCCCACCTCTACCGTTTCATCTCGTGCATTCCATCCCGTCATATTTACTTCCGTATATATATTTTTTCTTGGATTGTAAAACGTTAGTAAAGAAGTTACACTATAAAAAATATACATATTTAAACTTTTAATATATAAAGGTTTTATTTTAATTTTTTTAAATTTGACACTATAAATCCTGTTGAATGATCATTTAAATTTTAAAATAAATACGCATTATTACAATTGGCTCTCGGTACATATTTAGCTGTTATTGCGAATGAGATGTGTTATCATTTTTTGTTGCATTTTACTAAAAAATTAATATTACAATTGAACTTTTTTTAAAATATTTTTATTTTGTATAACTTTTTTCTTAAACTCAAGAAGTATTCTAGAAATAATATTTATTTTTTATGCTCGCTTATACCACTTCGGATAATTAGTGGCTTGTTTTATTATTCATTCTATTAAAAAAATAAAAGGTATTAGTCATGGTTTATTACTTTATAACGAATGTAAAGGTAATAAGAGTAATTTAAAATTTTTTCTGTTGTAATTTATTATTCGTTTATTAATTATTTTACTAAACTTTTTATTCTAAAATAAATCAATCACTACACATCATTATCATATTTCTAACTATGTTGTATTGCAGTAAAAATAAGCTACGTGTACTAATGGTTGACATTTTTATTATACATATATGCGGTGCACCCCTGGTTTAATTAAACCTTAGCTGTGACCTTTATCCGTACCTGGCTGACCTTTGGTGAGATTGATAATAAAATATACATATCCTGCTGCCCCGGGATTCGAGTGGGTGTTCTACAGTAACTGCATTTTATTATTCAGTTGAAAATGAACCGAAAACTTCTCATTCAAAGTTAAAGTGCGTTGGAGAAACTAATGGGTTCTCAAGTTATAAAGGAAAAGGTAAAATTAATTAACTGGAAATTAAAAATTTTTAGAGAACCATAAACAATGAAAAATTAAATTTATCTAGAAGAATTTGCTTTTTTTAAAAAAAAGTGTTATTATTAAAGATATATATATAAAATTAAATATTAAGTGCAAACGGTGATTACTAAATAAGAAAACTTTTTTATTTCGTATTCATTATATTACAATTTAATAAAGAAAAATGATAATTATCAAAATGTTGTTAAAAATGAAAACAGTTTTGAATTCAGTATATCCTAAAATACTGAATTCAAAACTGTTTTCAAGTTTAAGTACAATTCCTTCGTATACTGTCAATTCTCTTGACCTTTTATATTTCTTCTTTTTATTATAATTTATTAACCTCTACTTACGCAGTTTTTTCAAATTTGTTATTTCGGTTCACTTCTCAATTTTTTAAAAATAATCATTGCCCCTAAACATTATCTTATTACACTAAAGCAGAAAAACAATGAAATGAATGAACTTTAATTTGAATTCTATGTTATCTTAGAACGAATATTTTTGATTATATTTTACAAATTTTTTTTATTTTTTGAAAAAATTATCAGTTTTTTAAAGATCTATATCTTCATGAGAAATAGCCATACAGTCCTCAATGCGTTAACGAACGTTAGAAAATTATATCGTATTTTGAAAAAGATTTTGTATTTAGTAACGGAGTTATTTTGGGCGCTGCTGAAGAAAAGTCCCAAGATTTCAATGTTTTAAACTATTTCGTTGGTCATCCGAATTTTCACTGGGTCTCTTACTACTGATTTAGATACCCTCTATCTTTAAAAATTAGTTTTATAAACTTTTTCGGGCATAACTAGTCCAGTCTACATGTATTTACATTATAACAGTAAAATATATCCTTAATAATCTTATGAAAACATATTTTTACAGTTAAATTACAGTATGATTTTTTTACAAACTCATATAAGTTGTATTGGCTGCTTTAAACTAAAACATTAAAATAAATAAATAATTGCAAAATATGTATAATAAGTGAAAAATGACTATCGTATTTAAATTTATTTAAAATTATTTAGTACATCGTTTGAGTTGTTTTTTATTTTATCGCCATTAAAATCTTCATGCATTCTTAGTGCCAAATAATTGTAACGATTTAGTGCGATAGTTCCTCTTCATTATTTTGTTTTAATTTTTTATTGTGTGATCAGTTTTATTTTATAATATTTTTGACTTATAGTTATATTTTTATTTATACTAATCTTGGTAGTTTTTTTTTATTATGATTAATTTTTTTTTCTTTTAATTCAGTGAGCACTATTGTTATCAGCTACATCTCCCCCCCATATTCTTTTTCTTTCGTTTTTTGTTTCTTCTATTACCGTACATATTCTATGAATGAGTATTTAAAAATTAATACTTAATGCCCATAGTATGTAGCAGATTATATTAATTCTCTTCAATAAAATAAAAGTAAAAAAAGTTCCTCATCGGTTTTTATTTATTTTTTATCACCTAGCCTTTTAGTTTTGTTTTTTAATTATGTTCAATTATATGTCACCTTTTGCCAATTTTTTTTACACTTAAAATTGGCGCGAACTTTAAGATCTTTTAATATTTATACTTTCGAATTATATAAATATACTAATAATTTAATTATATTGGACAAGACTATTAAATACGAAATCAAATTTACAAACAAGGGAAAGATAATAAGAAAAGATGCGAAGGTATTTCCCAGAACAGCTCTGGAGGGCGGTAATTCGAAGCTCCCCGAGTGGAAGGCTAGATAATAATAATAAGATGGGATCCTGGAATGAGATTGATGCTGGAATAGGAGACCAGTTATCGGCAGCTGGAACTGGAATCATAAATCGTTTGGCCAATTACCTTGGTAAGATGCTCCCTCAAGGTGGCCGGTCGTCTTCTTGTATTTGTTCTCTGTCTCAGGAATGCTTCTGGGACCTCTGCACCATAATTGAATATTAGGGGAATATGTTAGTATATACAACACTTGAGTTCGAATTCTTAGTTTTCTACTAAAGTAAGTAAAAGTAATAATCTATAAAATTGTCATATTACATATGTACGTTATAATTTGTTTTTTTTTTCCAATACTGAAAATGATGACCTCGCTCATAAGTAGTTTTCGCTTACCAAAATTTAGGTTTTGCTTCTGTATTGGTAAAGTGGAATTATTTATAAATTCATCTTGGTTAAATGTAAAGTTCTACAGGAGTGGCGTATACGCATGCAGTCCCAAATTGTACTTAAGAACGGGACCGATGTAAATTAAAAATGTTCAATTTTTACCGAAAACGAAACTATATTGAATAAAAGTTGAAGCATAATCGATATTCACATCTCCAGTGACTTATATTCATTAATTAATAATATTTATAAGTTTAGTTATGTCAGTTAATTATCATTATGAAGGATTTTTATCATTGCAGTTTCAGGTAAACAGTAGAACATCAAGATGGTAAGTTCGAATAAAATATTACAGCCGTGTTGTATAATGGAAAACCGTATGTGGCTACTGAGAGAATATGTTTTTAAAATTAACTCTTAATAGTTGTTAGAAAATACAATAAATCCACCCGCCCTTCACTCCTTCCCCACCCAAAAAAACATTAACTGAATAAAATACATTATTTATTTTCTTGAAATATATTATCACTTATATCAGCTAGTATAACCCACTTCAATTATACCGAAGGGCAATGACATATCCTGCTGCTGTTTGTAATGGAAAGGGAATGAATGAGAAACTTACTTACTTGAAATATTTTTCAATTAATACTTCGGCCAGTGACTATCTAACCAGTAACCAATACTACTGTTAACTATCTCGTGCAAATAGTATATTAAATTTGTTGATGTGAAATATATAGTATAGTTTTTTCTATTTTGGCTAAAAAAAAAAAAAAAAAAAAAATATTGTCAATTGTAATTTGAATTTTGCCATAACCAAGGGTCAACTATTCCAAATAAAATCAACAATTTCAGTAGGTTAATAACAAAGTTTATCTATTTTTTTTTTAAACCAAATGTTCCTACTTAATTCAGTATTTGTACGATAAATATGGGGAGGCAACACGATAGTACGAGGGGACATGATCAGATTATCGATTTCGATCGAAATATCAATTGGATGTCTTACCCTCCACATCTTCCTCTCCTAAAATGTTTTAATCTGTTTTAGGTTCAGATAAATTGTACATTTCGTTACATATTATCCTGACTATCTTTGGCAAGGTACACAAAGCCAAAAAAAGCATTCCACCTAATCATTTGATCATGATCTTAAGTAGCATACATTTTTTTTTTTTTTTTGCAGAAGCTGGAAATCAAGATTGTAGTAGCCAAACGACCATATTACAACTATTGTTAATTAGGTTTCCTAAGTAGTAGAAATTATCTTTTGGGACTTACTTTCCATTTAACATAAAATAACCACACATTTACATTTGACAGACTTTGAGTTTTTATTGACATTTTCCAAGATGAGAACAGCTCTACCGTTAGTGGAATCTTCAATGAGGTGACTATCGACATTAGTATAACAAAAGTTAATCTTAGAACTAAAGAATAAAATTACGGATTGGGGTGTGAAAATAAGGAGGCAAATGTCTGCAGCTCAATTAGCTTGATTTGGTGATAATAAAAGAAACCTTTGAACACTTGTGTTCCGCGAGGAGACAGGGTGAGACATGTGAAAGCACTCCTACTCACCCAGTGGAATGAGAGCTGAAGGAGCAAACCTTCAAAATAACATTGGGTTTAAATTTGAACTTTGAGTTAATTGGAATGCCCCGAGAATAGTGAACTATATACTAGTGGAATATGTAACATTATGTTACCATGAACAGTAAATTAAGCTTGTGTCGAGGGATAAAAGAAATTTTGCTAGTTAAATCTCTCATGGATTTGTTGAAAATTACAATGTTTTGTAATAGAGATTAATTGAGCTGTGAACTTCCAAATATAAATACCCAATTAAAAGTAAATAAACAATTAACAAAAATAGTTAATTTTTTTTTTGTTATATTCCGTTTTGGGGAGTTTTTGTGTTATATTAATGTTTTATTTTATTTCTTTCAGAGCTTTGTGTTTAACTCTATAGCCTGTAAGATTTCGTAGATATTTGATTCAAACAAAAACTACGTTAACGAGAACATAGCCAATTGTTTATGTTTTAAAAATAAAATCCTTTTTTGTTTAAATTAAAAATGTTTTTTATTGAACTAAAACTCAAGTATTTTTTCTACATATAGCGTTCATAGTAAAGTACTCCCCTAAATCGTTCAAGCCTGGACTTAAATGACTTTTTTTTTCATTATTTTTTGTAAAATCCAGCATTTTACATTTGAAATATTCCAGGCACAATTGTATTTAGTATCTAATATTGTAATAATTTACATTTTGTTACTATAAAAAAGTGCCAATTGTTATGGAACCTGCGATATAAAGCTTCTGCATTGCGACAATTCAAACTAGGAAAAAGTACTTTGGAGAGCTCTTCGATATTTTCCAAGAAAAACAAAACAAAGAACGTAATATATTAGATTTTATATATTGTTTCTTGTTCAATTAATTTTATCCTAAAACATCTTAATTGGTATGTCTGTAGATCAAATAAGAAGGAGGCGAAATTGAACAAACCCTCCACAAATTGTGTCACCAGACATTCTAAGTTATGTTCCAGGAATACTCAGTGCAAAAATAACCCATTTTTTCGTTCATCTATTTCTAGTCGATCCCAAAGAATCTGCTCGAAAATATATCATAACTGTCACCAAGAGTTCCTTATTATTCCAAACTAATGCTAGGCTTCGGACATGGGGTCATTCGGTAAAATGTTTATGCTCCGTCGAAGAATATGAAATTTTACAAACGCTCAACATAAATAAAAGATATAATAGTAGATTTTTTGATTTGGGGGAGGGGTTAAATAAATTGTATAATATAATGGAAAGAACCGTTTTTTATTGTTTGGACAACATACCTCAACTACTATCACAGTGAGGAAGATAATATACTATTAAAATTTAACGTTAGTAATATTTTAAAATTCAGTATCGCATATTTATAGTTTAAAGTCCATACTTCTAATAAGATGATTCAACATACTTGTTCTTTGTGTCGTCAAAATCAGTGGAAATGTAAGATCCTATCTACTTTTGTCACTTTACTTCCTTTTTTTTTCTCAACTTTACTAAACATTGCACAAATGTCAAGAGTTATCAAACTGGAAGTGGGCGCCAAATTACGAGGTTCAAGGACAATATTTAATTTTCCTTGAGATTGAGAAATTTAGAGTAATAACATATATCCGCATCTATTTTACATCTACTCTTCCAATAACCTCGCTTGTTATTTGTGTACCTGATTAAGTCAGAGTACTACATTTTAGATAATATTATGTGAATGCAATTAATGTATGATTTGTGACAGGTGTACGGGCTTTTATTTTCGTCATAGTTTCATGAAATTAAAATCCGTTTTGATGAGAGGCGAGTTTACAATGTTTCAAAACACTGATTCAAGCGTACAGTATTATAATGTTGTTTTTCACGTACAGACATGGGGTAGCTGCCCCTCTCTCCCTAGAAGTAAAAACAAAATATTAAAGTAATAAAAATTAATTTTTGATTCTAGTAAATAATTATAATAACTAATAAAGCAATGTTTCAATTATATATAACGCCTTTTCCGTGCTGTAATGTCAGAACCTTAACGACCGTGGCTCGCCCTTTCCCTAGTTTGTTTCTAACCTGGCTTCTCCTTCATTACCTAATAATCCTCCTAGGCGTCTGAAAAGAAGATGGCCTCGAGATCTTCTTCTCTAGAAATGTTATTGGAGTTCTATCAGTGGGTAGATTCTCCACATTTTTTTATCATGTTACTTTGTCACCTACAGCAAATTTACTTGTTGTATATATGTGTATACAGTTGTAAATATCAATAAATAAATTATTAAATATATATATA
>NW_027115188.1:258926-278505 GCF_000696795.3 Halyomorpha halys | reverse complement strand
TATAATTTATTATTTATATAATTTAATCCTTCCAAAGTATTTTCAGTTTAAGAAATTACGCATTGTTCAAAAGTAGAGGAATATAAAACTGTGAGGAATAGCAAAATATCAGTCCAGCAAACTCTAGTATCATTTTCCTACAAAAGGAAATTCAATCCAGGGATTGAATACAAGATCCTTGTAATGGTTACATATGTAAATAATTTCAACGGGAAAACCTTTTTCAATGTTGACCAGGTAATGGAGATGGCAGCACTTGCGGGGGTAAACAGCCAATCGGATCAGATCCTGCCAACCAGGGCCTCAGCACCTTCTAAGGATGTTTATTTGCATATGTATAGGGTCCAGGACTTAGGGGATCTATCCTTCCTGTATTGGGTTTGGTTAGGGCCACTTGACTCTTCTCACTGGCTGTAGCTATCTGTTGAAGGGTTCGTCACTCATTTTACGTTCTGCCGGATGTGATAATAGAACAAACGTGCTTGGATGGTTTTCGTTGCTATCTATTCCTTAAATGATGGCAGATAATAAAAATTAAATAACATGGAATAAAACTTCGATCATTTTTCTTTTTCTTGGCTATCTATATCTATGTAGCACATCAGCTATAAACTGTGAATATGTCCTTAAAATAAATTCCTCGAAAAAAAAATGTAATTAGTGAACGTTTCTAACACCTTGATGAATTTTCAAAAGTAAAAGTTCGTATTAGATCTTCTTCCCGTTGTAAAGTTTTGTTTTCATTATTATCATTTCTGGTGGCTATGTTATGACATGAACTGCATAAGCTCAAGACTTTAAGGATTCGATTCTTGGACATAAATAGGATTAAAAAATGATTATCCTATTCAAGAAAACCAGATTTTGGTGATAGATATATGATAATAAGATATATACTCGAAGTATCTTTATGCAAAATTTTTACATAAAAATATTACATATTCAATTAAAAGATTAAAAATCAATTCATTTATTTTTTCGATTGCTTCAGTTATATAATATATAATATGTTTTAAAGAAGGCAATACTAACGTACGCTATTTATAACAAAATATTAGGAGCAACCATCATATGTTTTAAGATATATTGTACATCCTATACTTTCTGCCATTGATTGCCATGCAGATCTTGCTATGTATCTGGTATATAAACACGATTATTCTTCCTAATGTGAAAACGTTAGATCAGATATACATTATTTTTTTCAACTCCTGTAGAAACTTTATCGTTTTTTTTTTGTTCTTGATCATGCAATTATCATTTATTTTTTATAAAAGAGAATTACTAATTTTGATTAGTTTTAACTTAAGTGGTTAATTATTCGTTTATATTTCAATAGTATTATTAAGTTTCTATTGTATACATTTATTTTTCTTATTTAGTTAAATATTTTACTAACCCTGCCAACCTTTGGTTTATATGTATATATAATTAACGCTATTGACAATTATATATTTTTTATAGTATAATGTATTAATTCGACTTGCAGAACAGCTGACCCTTTACCTTTCCCTTTTCTCAAACATAAGTAATATATAAAAAAAAATAAATAATTTATTTATTTATTTTTAAACAATTAAATATGAATAAAGGAATATTACACTGAAGTACAAGGGCATAGCGAGGATTAAAACAAGGAGGGGGCATCAGGTTGTGACATTTCCGCAAGGAAAAGGTGAATGAAAAATTATATATAATTATCGTAGTGCTTTATTAGTTATTACAGTTATTTGTTGGATAAATTAATAGTTATTAATTAAATAATTTTTTATTTGTAGGGGGGGGGGGCAGCTGCCCCTTTCTGACCTCCTCTGGGTAAACCAATGCTGTAGTAAATTATAGCAATCTTAACTTTCATTTATAGGAGTACTCATAACAAGCAGAGACTGGCATATTATATACAGGGATAGGAGAATCATTTAGATATTAAATAACAAAATCAAAAACCTGAGGGTCAAGTACAAAGTGTGCAAACTGGCAAATTTGTTTTGCAATTAAAAAAACTGCAAAACGTTAGCAGATGATAACACATTAATTATTTGGAAAAAAAAATAATAGGGTAGACAGAATAGTGTAATTGTGATTATTATTGTAATATATATAATTATAATTATAATTATTGTAGTAATTATAGTTATTGTAATAATTATGATTATAAGAATACTTGTATGATTGTGTGTCACTGTCATATAGGATCTAATATCGCTTAGTCTTGAGAATTTGCCACTTGTGAACCTCTCTCAGATTGAATGATTAAAAGATTCAAGGGATGTGAGTGGTGACGAAGGGCGTATTTTTAGAAACAAGTTAAAATAGTCGCGTATTCTAATTGGTATCAACCTCTTGCCTGATTTCAGAGCATCGTTGCGTGACAGGTCGCACTGTGCAATAAATTATCCGAATGAATATGACAGTTCCCAGCAATCATTTCAGCAATTTCAGTAGACTTCCATATACCCTCCAGGCATTTTCATGTTGACATGAATTTGCTCATCATTGATAATTCAATACGACGACATGAATACGCAGGGATATTATTAGAACTATAATTGAATACTAACCTACGAATTTCCAAACAAGTTATAGAATTCGGAAATCTTATTTAAATACTTTCAACTATAGTAGACGATTTGGACAAATTAATCTTCTTCCAATAACACTATCTAATATAAAAGAAATTTAAGATGCTAAAGAACAACAATAATAAAAATAAAAAAAATTCTAATTTCAATATACTGAACGCAGTTGTAATTTTGAAGAAAGATAGTTGCTGCTGTGTCTAACATTTTTTCTTCATATTTCTAACGAAACGTGTAAAATATTTTTATACCAATGAGTTTGATTAGGAGTGTGGCTAAAGCTATGTTTGTGTGACCTTCCCAAAACTAACAGTTTTGAATATTGGAATTTCATTTAATAAAATGTTATTGATTTGGCGGATCCTCCACCAAAATCATTTCCTGGTATGTTCCCTAGTTTCTGGTTATTCAATAAACATAAATAAATGATAGTATATTTCGTCATAAAAAAAGCTTATTTTTTAGTACAATAATAGTTTTAATTTTTTTTCAAATCCAAGAAAATTATACTACAGTAAAAAAAAAAAAATCCAAAACCGAAAAGAATATGAATTCTTCCACCAATATTATTGTATAATTATTCAATTCAATATTTTGTATAATTCCAAATTTGTTTGCATACTATTTCTTTTCAATTTTATATTTTTCTAAATAATGGTTGTTATCTGATTTGTCGGCTATTGTCCTGATGAAGACCTGAACTCAGGTCGAAGCGTCAGCATAAATTAATATTTTTTGTTTATTTATATTTTTCATTGCTGACCGCACCCCCGACCATTTTCTCCAATCAGTAGTTTATGATAATTTAAAATGATGATATCCAGCGACTCCGAGATTAGAAAAACGAAACAATAACTGATGAAATATATTGTGTTACAAAAATAGATCCGATGAAGAAATATTGATGTGAGCTGCACCAGAGACGTTGGACTGGAAAAGCCCTTTTTGGGGGGCATTATATTTTATAATAACATACTTTATTTAGAATGACTAGCTTAACTTTATTATCGTATTTATATTTTATGTAATAAAATTGATTTTATATGTCTCTTATTTATTTATTACAAACTAATAAAGTTGTAAATCTCATGAGATTTATTTCTCCTCCTTGTAAACATTAATAAATATTGATAGTAGTTATGTTGTATTGATTATTACTAACCATTGTAAGTATAATAAAACCAGCCTAGAAATAAAGTAATAAATACAAAATCAATAAATTACAAGAAATATTATATAGTAATTGTCAACTTGTATAGTTATTGTTTCTTGAACATTCGACGTTTAAACTCTCATACAATTTCACTTCATTCAAAATAGAATTTTATATAATTAGTCTTTCACTCCTTTCCAGTTTTCTCCAATACGTCTCAAACGAATTTGTCTTCATATCAATATTTAATGAAGTGAAATTGTATGAGAACTTAAACTTCGAATTTTCAAGAAACAATAACAATAAATAGGTTATTGTTTCTTGAAAATTCAACATTTAAGCTCTCATAAATTTCACTTCATTAAATATTGATATGAAGACAAATTCGTTTGAGACGTTTTGGAGAATATTGGAAAGAAGTGAAAAACCGATTATATAAAATTCGATTTAGGCAAAAAGTTGTAATTATGTCTCAGATATATTCCCACAAGAAATGCGTAATTTCGGGTCTGTACAACTTTTTATTTTTGGGACAGATTTTATACACACATATTTTTGCGAGATTTCGTTATTTGGAGGAGCTTTAAACGTTTATTTCCCTTATAAACGCATTTTATTTTTTTTTAAATTTTCCGTTTCCTATGCTTCCTATTAACACACCAGTGAATGTACGAAAAAATTGATTTCTACTCTCTCGAGGTTCTAATAGAAATAGATGTTGTTTAGGTTTCTTTTCAAATAAGTTCAGCGTGCCTATTGAATGACCAATTAGCCGTCAACCGATCAATCTGTTTTGTTTTGAGTTACCGCTTAAACTGATCTACAAGTACAATGAACCTTAAAAAAAAAAAAAAAGTTCTCCAGATTTGAAGTGTAAGGACCATTTACTGTCTAAGTAAGCTATTACAAAAAACCTTTTTTGGAATGTGTATAAGAAATGTCCTTGGAGGATCGTAAATGAAAGAGCCTGGTGAGGAAGGAAGGAAGAGGGGACTTCTACACTGTCGATATAGACAACTTGTCAGGCCCAATCATCTCTCATCTCCATCACCCTGCTCAATAATGTTTACTTTATGTATGTTTATGTTTATATTTTAGGGTATTTTTGAAACGAAAGATTCCTAATAAAATTTGTATTCAAGTGATTTAATTTTTTAATGGTAAACTGTTACCCAATTATGTAGTTGTGTAATGAGTTGTAATAATTAATGATTATAACGTTATAATATTATAATTTTTTATAATAATATTTTTGATTTTACAATTAATCTAATAATATAAATTATACATTTCAAATAATTTTAAAGCAGTTTCAACCATACTAGCAATATTGCCAATAGTCGATAGAAGAGTTTTCTTTCGTACACATTTCTTTTAATCTTAAGATGTCTATGAAAAAGTTAGATTAAAATAAAACATTGGCAACAAAAGACTTATTTGTGAGGGAGTGTGTAGCGTTTTAATTGTAACAATCTACAGGTGTTGATCACCAAAAGTCTTCACGCCTTTTTTTAAAATTATTATTATACCACAATCACTTCAGGGCCATATTGCCTTCGTTTCCGAAATTTTTCTTAGACTTTATTTCCTTTATATCCGAAATTTTTAATAGTCTTTATTGTCTTAATTTACGAATTTTGACTTCATTTTAAATGTATAGCTATTGAAAAATGAGAACTTGTGGTAAAATTATGAGTTATTTAGAAATTCGATAAGTTTATCTAAGTATGTTTGCTATCCTGCAGAATTGAATGGAGAACTTCTAATTCATACAAAGATATGATGGAGTCGTATTCTTGGCATTCATTTAAGATGTGTTGTCAGTAATATTTGCCCACATTTGATGTCATTTCAATTTGATTCTCTGATTAATGAGGGCAATGAAGTCATCGACACGCACTTGGCGATGTGAAATTCCTTAATAAATCGCGACCTTTGCTGCCTGGTCAGCCAGTTCGTTACCGGCGATTCCGCAGTGTCCAGGGACCCAAGCAAATCTCTGAAATACCGTTTCTATTCGCGGACTTTAGTGCATAATTGATCTTTTAGTTTAGCGGGTTTGTTGAGAAAATATTTTATAAACTGAGTAGGACAGACAATGAATCCGTACAGATGACGTGTATTTTTTTGCGGGATGAAAAACATTTAAGTTTTTGTAGATTGCAACCATTTCAGCTGTATAGCTGCTGCATATCGGCGACAGAGAGCATATGTATTGTCGATCATTCCACACAATCAAGGCACCAACACCTAATGAGTTCTTAGAGCCGTCAGTATAAATGAAGTCGGCGTCAATAAATTTGTCTTGCAGCCTAATAAATTCATATTTATACCGATATGTCGGTGTTGTACTTTTAGGTAGCCTTGAAAGGGACAGACAAAGTTTGGGGGAGGTAAGTCCACAAGGATAAGGTGGTGAGATTACGGTATCTTGCGAAGTAGGTATTTTTTTGTCTAGACTGGTCAGTAAAGTAGAGACTTTGACATTAAACGATATTTTCTTCATTAAGTCGGTTTGTTGCTGGTTTAGATGCTGTTTATTATGGAAACAGTTCATTCATAGGATGGTTTCTAGCTGAATCGATTTTAGCAAAGTAAATGAGGTCAATTTGTTGTCTCCTTTGGTCGAGCCAGCATTGACGTATAGTCTAGTGACAGGGCTGGAGCTGGAGTCTTGGGTTCGATCGGCACCCCTGCTGGTGTTACCGACCATTTCCAAATGATTAACGGAACGAAGGCAACTTGCTTTTAATTGCTTGATATGTGGAACCCAACTGAGCGCCCTATCGAAAGTCATTCCGAGGTATCTGACAGTGTGAGTGAAAGTAACCGGTAGATTGTTAATGGCCAGAGATGGCTGTCATTTGCTAAAAAGAATAGCAACAGTTTTACTTGTTGAAATTTTAAAGCCATACACTGACGTTATTTAGAGCGGTTTGAACATCTTCTTGTAAGAATATTACGTTTTCCCCCCCTCTATTTAAATAACAAGGTCGTCCGCATAAAGCATACTTTTAACAGGCAGCCCAACCATATTCAATACTCTGTTAAAACAAATACAGAAAAGTGTTAGACTCAAAACACAACCCTGAGGAATTCCATTTGATAAAACGTTACTAATTCTAACTGTATAGCTTCTGGTAAGTAGAAAATTAATAATGAAAGTATATTGTTTCACGCCTTTAAACAAGACCAAACAAACTATCGTAATAGTCGCTGGGTAATATGGATCCCAAATTTGCGCTCTCCATGCAACTCAGTCAAGAATGGTTTGAAGGTAGAACTTGTGCACAAAAACCATATAATCGTACAATGGTTCTCTGAACAGGATCAAATATTGACTAGAATTTCCCAACATTTTTATAGTAATTTTCAGCCTATAAATCAACTCTAAATATACAATTTCACTCGTTTGACTGAATGTTAGAGAGAAAGAAATTTATACCTATACATCAGTTTACTCCAAAACTCTTTTGATATTCGATATTCTGGGGGACATTCCATTTCTATATAATTTATAATATAGAATAACTCTAATTCATTCATTGCTTTGAAATGATAATTTAATTAATTATTATAATAAGAGGTTTTAAGAGACTGGTTCTCATTGGCTGGGAAGGCTGGTGCAACAAGTAGGTGCTCGATATAAAAGCAGGGCACAATATGTGCCATGAGGTCCCTGTAAGAGCACTTTAATGGCCACGCTAGTATAAAGTTATAAGCTTCTTTAAACCCACTCTGCAAACACTATCTCTGTCTCCTCGAAAAAATAAATCCAAAGGGAGAAAAGCATTTTAACAAACGTTTTTCATACTTTTTTTTCATTTAACATCGATTCAAATTGCGCATTTACTTTTATTTCGGTGCTAAAACGTGGAATAAATAGGAATCATATACTCAGATGCAAAGTAAGCCATGATCTAAATTGAAAAGAAAAAGCCTTAAAACGAAATAAACTCGATATTATTCTAAATATGAATAGTAGTTATGGATAAGTAAAAATATGTTATTAGGACTTCACTAATGTTATTAGGTTGTTGGGTTAGCAATTAATAATCGTACAACCTATACAAAAACTACCACGTACCAATCATCTAGTTTCTTCGCATTTCCGTCTACTGTTCTCTCTTCGTACATTCACACTACTCTGTGTCTAATTGTTGTCCATTACGTATACACCACACTAAGCTACATGCTATCAACTTGGTTTATTTTCTGTTAGTTTCATTTGTTTTGATTTTACCCACGGAGTTTGTAGTGTATCTGTACTCAGTCTTTGATTGTAATCGATGAAAATACACAGTTTATTTTATTTATAAATATTCTTATTATTTGTGTTTATGTGTAATTTGTGTATTAATGATTAGTATTTCTAGTTGTGGAATTGCTCAAATCTTGGTGGAAAAAATGTTTATGAACTGGGTTAGAGCGTACCATTCGTGTTTGAATCGGTATGTATTAATTACACTAGTTGTCCGAGCACTCCCTCTTTTGCTAGTACATATTTATAACATTTACGTGGTACATAAAAGGTGGTACTAGGTTTTAGATAAGTTCGGAAATCCTACAACCGCTAATGACTAATTACCTAATTATCTGTTATTTCCCAGATACAAACCTCCTACTTACGTAAGACATCTTTTCGAATCCCTTAAGAAAGCTTTTAATGAATATGGGTATAGATGATACACAGATTGTATAAAAATCATCAAATAAACTTTACCGGTTTTTCACTCCACTAAAAAGATAAAATAAATAAAACCCTTAGTTCAACTTTAATTTATATAATTAATTGCCTTCACTGTCCTAATTTGTATATTATTGTGACTCTAAACCTTAAAAATAGGATGTACCAATACCCAAATTCCCGCCCTAGATATAAAAACAAAAATAAAGGATAAAAAGAAGTAAATACACCCAAAGAAAAATATTGCTTTGACTTAAACATAAATATGATTTTGAGCTTTCTTTATTTAACATAAAGAAAGCTTAGAACAAAATAATAAAATACCTCCAGCCACATTATATTTAAGATAACTTCAATAGTGTTTGTTTAGATCTGGCATTCCGGAATCTAGTGTATGGGGAAGTAATGTCTGGAACCAAATTAAAGTATTTCACATCGAATGTGGTTTTGTTTGAAGATAAAAGAGAGATTGAAATTACAGAAGACATTGAGAGGAGGATGATAAATTGTAGATAGGGAGGTAAGCCTAAGAGGATTTCTTTTTTTCGTATTCTCTTATGGAATAAAATATTAAGTAACACTTACAAATATGAAAACATATACAATTAGTGCTCTGCTTCCCCAATGAGGATAAAATATTGTTTGGATTTAGATGATGGGAAATAATTTGTGTGGTCACCTTCGGGCTGTGTGCTACGCTCTACGGCCTGCTTTGTTGAATATCTTTTCTTGTTTAGGGCATGTAACTGCGTGAGGACAGGGGAGAGGTCACTGGCAAGTCTACAGGTTCAAACTCGTGAGCTCGTTGGCAACAATGCCAATGTTTCTTGAGACCCATATGAAATTTAAGAAATTACCTTGTTCTGTTAACTTAAGTGAAAAGATTGGACAAGAAGACGCGACAATTGTTCTTTACACTCAACAGATAGTGTTTTTTTTGTCCATGCAGCATTTTTTTAGGTTGATTAAGAGTCCGAGATGGGTTCTGAGTTTCAGGCTTCGGCAACGGAATTGCATTAAGTTTTGTTATAGCCAAAGTGATTATTTCTGACAAAAGAAGTCTTGGGTTTGGTTTCAGCCGAAAATGTTAAGGGAATTGGGATCGGAAAATATATTTGTATTTGGGATGATTTTTTTTACTGAAATAATTTGGAAACATAATTTTTTATCTTTTAAATGATAGAGGAGGTAGGCCTGCTTCAGAGCTAATGCTGTACGTAGAGTAGAATTACAGAGTATAGAACAGTGATCAATGAAATTCTGCTGCCGTTGTCTTCTCATATTCTCAGCAACTCTAGATTGCTGGAGATATTGCGACTGTATTCTGTTGAAGAATCAGGACCACCTGAAGTCATGTCTGCTTTATATAGCTGTTGACCAATGATAGATCAACTTCCATATAGCCTACCATATATAAGGAAGATCTAGCCTGTCAAAGTTCTATATCCTACATAAAGCTGGAAATTATCAGCATGGGCTTCAGTCTTAGCGATAAGGGTGGGCTACTTACGTTGTAAGCCACTGCACCTTGAACTGCTGTTAGGAATTTTTTTTATTTGATTTTGATGAAATAATCTATCGATTCTATTTACAGTTAACGAAGCAATTAACTATTTCTTGCGAATCAGGGGAAATCTACTGCGATCAGGACATTGTTTTACCATGATTTGGAATGATTAAAATTTGTTTCTTTTCGTACAGGGTGTTGCCCCTCACATTTCACAACCGTATATCAGTAATGGCCTTGGCATTGTTTGGTAAATAAGATTGGTGGTATCTTGTTTTAACTCAAAGGTTCTATTAAATATAGGATACAGCATTCATATTCTTGCGTAGGTTTGAGTTCATTCGGTATTGGCGATGAAGATTCCAAGTGAAGTGATGAGGTAATCTTCACGGGGAGGACTCCATTGCAATACTTCACCTTTGAGTATCAGTTGGTGGAAAGACTATACTAAAAAATAAATTGTAAATCCGCATTTATACTATTATAATGAAACAAAGAACCAAGATGTCTTTTTGTAACCGATTCCAGCAATTTTCCAAAGATGGGTAAGAAACTTATGGGCCTATAGCACCTGGCATCCTGTTAGCGTTCTTACCTTGTGAATTAATACTTGTCCAAATTTCTACCATGTATCAGGAAAGTATTCAGTACGTAGACAACTATTAAAAATTGATGCAATAAAAAAAGGCAGTTTTTATGTATTACTTATTTATAGCTATAACTAGTATCAAGTCATGACAAGGACTTTTCTTCACTTAGAGCCTCCTAAACAGTTCCAGAAATTTCACATTTAAGGGGCTGTTTTAAATACTCGTCGATTTCATAATTTTCTAAATGCGCTTCTATTTCGCATAATGCTGGAGAAAGTTTTGTTGAAATAATCTGCAAACGATTCCCTTTTTTTCTGCTTCAGTTGTGATGAATTCATCGTTTCCTACCAAAGTGGAAATGTCCTCATATTTATCTAAGGTGTGTATTCTTCCATGGAGATTGGTCCTTTGGTTCTAAATCTTTTACATACCTTTGATATTTGGAATGAACCCAATAATTATTTCAAAAATTAAACATTTATTTTAATTATTATGTTGGAAATGATTACGGGGTAGAAGAAAGTTTTCTTTGATTTAATAAAGTATTTGAATTAATTTCGTTTTCAGTTAAAAGTTATTTACTTAGCACTTTTGAAACGTATTGTAATTAAGTGAAGCTGTTTTTATACCTCTTGGGAAATAGACGTAATTTCTTGATCATTTTAGATTTCTAAACAGGGTAAAATTGAAAAATAAATATATTCATTTTCTATTCAGTTTATTTTATAGTTTGTTTTGTTTTTTTTTAGCTTTAGGTATTGTGGCCTCTTTCACGGTTTCTAAATTCCAACAAAATTTGGATTATATTAGTCATTTTTTTTTTATTGGCTCTATCTTTTTTTGTTCCAGACTTAAGGTGCAAATGTACTTCGAAATTAAATATTCCATTGCACTTACTAAGTGAGAACTAAAGCCGTCGGCAAGATAAGGACTGACTACTCCTGGTTTGTTGGATAGGAAGTTGGGCAGCCGGTCCTAAGTCTATTTGACAGCTGAATTCAAATCGAAATCAGTAAATGGTCGGTAACGAAGCAGGCAGGATGGATATTGGTGTGGGCCTCCTCACGCTAAGTCCCTTAATTGGGGTCTTCATTAAGTGCCAGTGTCCTGCTATTGTTCTCAGTCCGCTGGATCCTCTGTCTCATTCTGGTCTCGAGTGTCATTAGTGAGCCTCACCATAGAGGAAAAAGTCATTCCTTAATACTCGGAACTAAATTATATATCGTAATGTTTTTGTAATCTAACAAGGCTTGGTATTCTTGTTTTCTTTTGTTGAAATTTTCGTTTAATCTAGCAATATTTTAATTATATATATTCAGAAGATGGTTATTACATATATTTTCTAATAGTAACTTTTTTTTTGACGTATTTTTCCTGAATATAACGGACTTTCATGCTGTATAGAAGGTTATCAGGAGAATATGGTGGTGTATTTCAAATTCGTTTTATAAAGCCTAGAAAATGTTTGTGATGAGGTGTTTTGGGAATGTATGAAACATATATCTTTATTCTGCTACTTTGGCGCTTGGCGTGGTCACCTTCGGGTCAAATGGGCTGTAATTCGGTATGTATGATTGTTTTTGTTTAAAAAAAGAGGTGAAGCTGATTTTCAGTCAAAACATCAGCCAGTCATTATGTATTTTTTAGTGGATTTTGTCGAAATGTAGCTTATATTTCTGACGTTAGGATTAAATTAATTTCTACAAATATTAAATAAATTCTTGCAATGGTTATTCTGAAATTAAAGTTCGAAAAATTACATCAAAGTTTTTATTATTTATTGAGAAGTATTAGAATCTGCCCTAACCTTGGGTAATAAGTAATAGTGATGAATGATTATATTCATAACAAAATTAAAAAAAAAAATAATAATAATAAAATTAAAGAAAATTATAAAAACATTATAGATGACTAAAAAGAACATAATCAATCTATGTATAGAGTTGGCTAATAGGTCCTTTCGGATTTTGTATTCATGTTTTGTTTATAATCCGTCACATCTTTCAGATGCAATTAATCCCAATAGAGGATTGTTTATCCTATTTGTAATAAGTAAACAGTTATGTGTGTTGTTCAGCTGAGAAGATGCACGGAAATATCCTGCATTATTGGCATATTTCGTTTTGTTACTTCAAAAAAGGAAAGCAAGCTGCAGAGGTACATAAAAAACATGGGGGTCTATGGGGATAATGCCTTAACAGAGCGCACGTTCCAAAATTGGTTTGCCAAGTTTCGAGGAGGGAATTTTGACATAAACATGTAATTCCTTGGTTAGCTTATTATTATTATTATTATATTGCATTGTACCTAAATTAAAATCATTAACTTTTTCCTACAGTTCCACTAGCAACAAAAATTTATCACTTGCATATTTTCTCTTAATATAATTCTACCACAAAGCCCACCGATGATAGTTTTCTGAACAAACCGGTTCCTTTGTGGCTCGTCTTCTAGATATCATGAAGTCGGTAATAGTGGTCTATAAAATCAGATTAAAGAAGGTAACCTCTGTGGGCCCAGCTCCTCCTCATCATCCCGATGTCGATGGAGCAATCGTAGGATCAAAACAGCCTAATTTAATTTATATATATTAAAGTTTCACTGCGAGTTGTTTATATAATACTTTATATTTTGTTAAAATATATTTAACAGAATTATATTTTATCAGAATTATTTTGGGCACTTTGTGATAGTAATTTCCTACAGTATCCTCATTTTTTCAAAAACAATGTTCTTCTATCCTCATAAAACATAAAGCAAAAAGGTTTTCGTTAACATTTGGTTGTATTTCTCCATTTTTGGGACAATAATGTAATTCGTATCTTCTTGCGTATAACTAATATCATTTCTACACTGTTTGTGTCAATGATTACATTTATAATTCTGTTATTTCATCTTGTTTTATACTTGAAAAAAATTACTTTCACAAATTACCCAAAATAAATAGAAAAATATTCATAGAAGTGAGCAAAGATCTTTGAAGTCGGGAAAGTTGATAGGTAACATGTTTAATAATAAAATAAATTGTAGTAGAAAACAATTATTTTTTATTCTTAAATAAAACAAATTTGATCCTTTTTTTTCTCTCAACTTTATTCTTTACACCTTTTCCAACGTTTCGACCCTCAGGTCATTCTCAAGGATACCTTCATATTGATGGTTTTAAGTTGCAAATGTGAATGAAGGAAGGAAGAAAAGTTTTTAAAAAAGGTTTAAATCTAGGAAAAAGTTATTTAGAAAAGGTTATATGGGTAAAGGCAATTAGCCTGGATTATTAAGATTTGAAAAAAAGAAAATGACATCAATATGAAGGTATCCTTGAGAATGACCTGAGGGTCGAAACGTTGGAAAAGGTGTAAAGAATAAAGTTGAGAGAAAAAAAAGGTTCAAATTTGTTTTATTTAAGGATAAACTAAACCACTCTCAAACCAGAAAATATAAAATAATTAATCTAATTATTTTTTATATAAACAAAAAAAAATTCTTCAATAAGGTCGCCTTTCGTTATGGGTAAGATTGAATTTCAAAGTGCAGATATAATGTGCAAAGGTAAAGGAGAGACATAAATGAATAAAAACGATGTGCCAATAATTAAAACTGTTATTATTACTAACCTAATTGTTAATATAACTAACACTGGGATTTTCCTGTCTACTCACTCACTGTGACGTCTAGTGATAGTGAAATTTATAATACTTAACACTTTATTTAGTATTAAATTTACAGTCTTTGTATGACTACATATGAGCTATCTGTTCGAGAAAAAGATACTCCTTTGGTATAGCGCTAGGACTGCTAGTGGCAGATCGTCAGAGCTCTCGCACAATTCTTCTCTATTTATCTAGAACAGAAAATACACTGAAGTGAACAGAGCAGCAACGTTATGAACATTAGAGGTATTCAAGTATCCAATATTTATATTTTAAATCATTTATAACATACTGATCTGGAAATTGTAGTTAATTAGAAAGCTAGTTGCGCTATGTCATTTGTTGTCCTTTATTGAACCTTCTTTTAAACTCAATATTGGGATCGGTTTAATTTAAAACATTAATTCATAGCGAATTTGAAAACAAGATTGGGGGTAATTATTTTTTTTTAAAGTATAATATTTATACTAAATATAAATATAATACAATATACAATTAAATAAATCAAATGGTATCCTTATTAAGTCTCAACATTCTTTATTAGTAGATTTTCTATTGATAGAATAGGATTTTGTATTAATTGACTTTTTCATAGGTTGATTTTGACTTGAATTTGATGACCAAGGCAAAAACATTTTTAGCGTGTAAAACATTTTTTTTAAAATTTTGATGTGAGAATTTATATTTATGGTATGGTATATTATTAATAATAATTTTGTTTTTTAAAATTGTTACAAATTAATAAATAATAAGCAGTTAAATATTTAGATTGTCCTTGAGGATGGCTGAATTGGCCGAAACGTTGGACTATTGATATAATAAAGAATGTTGAAACTTGATAAGGATGCCATTTAATTTATTTAATAGATAAATATCAGTCTCTAGAACTTGAATAAATTATATAAAATAATATAATATATAAATATAATATACTATAATATAATACTATGGAAGGTTAAATACTTCTCATGTGAAATTTTCAACACATAGTCGGATTAGGAGAACACTAGGATATCTTAATGTTTTTTTTTAAACTGATTTGAATTCTATTAATACATGATGTTCTAAGATGTATGCAAAGACCTACAGAATCGACACTTACTCTATTTATTAATTATTACAGTTTATTTTGTTTTGTTTTTTAATCTCGAATTTTTATTCTTAAACTGCTATGCCACGTAAATCTATTCCTCCCAATAATTTGTAGTATGAGACACTTTCACGAAAAGCAACAGTTTGATGTCAAGCCTGTAGGTTTAACCCACTAGACCCAATTTTAACTTTTGCAAATGAAAAAATGGGAATAAAATTTTTTTTTGAACAGCCAATTTGTCGTTAACCATCTGTGTCATTGACCTTCTCTAATTTCATAATCTCAATGAGGTTTTACACTTGGTAGAATCACAGAATGCTTTCTCATAGCACTTTATTACACCTGTTGAGATTCGGTCGATGAAATTTTCACATTTTGAAGTTAATTTCTCTCGAAAACCAAGAGTAAAATTGGTTATTACTTATGTTTTTGGATTTTTTGCAAATTCTTTCTCAAAAGTACCCTTTTTCCAAACTAATTTCACTTCTTCAGAAATAAGAAGGAAAGATTGAAAAATAGACAAATAATAGTTGAGGGAGATTAACAAGCATGAACCTGTATTTTACTGGTTATTGTAAAAACAATATTTGATTTTTATGAAACAAACCTTTATATAAATTAAAAACAATGTTGTATGTAAGAACGATTTAGTTGAAGCAAACCTTCACTGACTGAAAATAAAACTAAAACCTCGCAGCACATTAGCCTCAAAAATAACCAACTTTACTATTTTTTTTAAAAATAAATATATATGAAGTAACTTTATCTAACAACTATTTACTTCTCAAACACCAAACTTAAATAAATGATGAAGTAAAACATAAAAATATTTGAATCTCTAGAAGAAAAAAATGTTAATGTTGTATAAACGTAACAATGGTCGAAATTGGGTTGAAGTCATTTCTACTAACTTTTATTAATTATTTACCGTATAAATAATTTATATCTGGAGTCGCAATTTGTTCTTCAAGGACCTATCTCTGCCGTAGCATCCTGAGATATGAACTACTCCTTCACCGACAAAGACTTTTTTGAACATCCACGGAGAGTATCAACCCGATGATGAGATAGCTATCATCAGATCAGACCTGCGCATATCACCTGATGTCTACCTGCTATCTCAAGATTTATGCAGTTGCTGCTTCAGTATTACTCAAAGCTTTTCGGTAACTTTCTGTACAACTGCTTTCTTATGATGGGTGTTTGTTATGGTATGAAATTGATATTCGTCATATAATATAGATATATGTATAAAACCTATAATCAAAATGGAGTCAATTCAAGTAATATTCCAAAGTTTTACTGTAATCCATAATGGAGTAGTCAACACAGGGTTAGTTGGTTGTAAATGGTGGGATTGTAGCTTTTATTTTTATTTCTTGTATCATCGATGTTGGGGAGAAAATATGTAAGCAAAAAATTATATGAATCCAACATCGACAGAACTTGATGGTAGGTAAAAAGTTCTGAACTTTTAGAAATGGTCTTATTTTTATTAGCCTGCAATCGATAGACTGTACTTGCGGTAACAATGTCAACTAATTTTGAGTCCTGTGAGGGCCTATCAATTTGAGGTGAAGTTTTTAGCTTTTAATATTTATTTAATAGCATTTAGGGTCAGTTTAATATAGATTGTAAATAGTTACTATGAGGGATTAGTCAAAATCATGAAGGTTTATATTAACCTTTATGAGTTCCAGTGGTTTTTGACGTGTGACAGAATTTAGTTATGCCAGAAAGCATACAAAGCATTCATGCTGTCTGGGTTAATCTAAAATCACTAATTCCATCTTTATACTTTCTTTCATCTTTTCAATACCTATTCTGAAGCAAGAGACTGACTGTTTTTTTTTCTAACAAATACTTACCCTCAATGTAAAACGACATTTTTTTTTAACCTGGAATAACAATTCCCTCTCTCCTCCAAATAAAAATATTAATAAAATAAGACAATTGCTTATGACAAGTTAGTTGATTCTCTGGGCCAGACTTCCCTTCAGGTCATATCTATGAACTTTTTTCTTCCATGTATTTTTTCTTTTCTTTGAACTTAAATTTTTTTTTTAAACATAACCTTATAAGTTTTTAATGTCAAACAAAAATTTATAAAAAAAAATACAAGTCGATTTTTAACCCACTAATACTATGGATTGCGTTGTTATGATAGTTCAAAACGTTTCTTTTAGTTTCTCAAAAAGTTTTCCAAGAACATAAATCAGCAACCGCTAGGAATTAAACCCGAAAGTGTTTAAAGTTTTTAACCAGAAGCTAGAAAAGAAAAACAAAAAAGTTAATGGAGAAAAAAATAAACTTACTAAACATTGCATAGTTCTTCTCTCCACGTATGTTTGAAATAATCTAACATTCACTAAACATTTATATATAACATGTTAAAAATACAGCATATATCATTATGAAGTTTTTTTTTTGGAAAAACAGTTCTTTAGAACAATAATACCTGTTAACTGTAGCTATAACTGTTACAAAAGTTTACAAATTAACCATTTCCTACTGGACTCCCAGAAACTCGGGTCCCGTAGCATTTACTACTTTTGCTACGTTGTTAATTTGGCTTGTGAAATTTATATTTTATGTTGTTTACCTCATCAATAGCCCGACCACCGAGCTCTCCTGGACCAAGGCAGGTCGGCTCCATATCCCATATTTTCTCTTTGTTGTCCTTCAGCCACCTGAAAAGAATGCAGATGGGATATTTAATGCTAAGTTTGTATAGACCGAACATCTGAGATACATGAAATAATGACCTCTTATTAAAATTAATCAAAATCAGGGTCATATTTATCTAATTGGTCCACTAGCCCCAATTCTAGGAGTGCTCACTTACAAATTTATTTATGGTTTTATCCTCATAATAAATTAATTTTTAAGTTAGTTATAATTATTATAAACCTTTATATTTTGTTAATATATAATATTTTATACAATTTTAGAAATAAATTTATATTAATAGGTGAATATTTTCATTATTAGCACATTGACTGCCAACGCCAAAATATCTTACTGTTTTTGTCTTTGCTAGTAAATCCAACTACAAGTCTTTTTGTAATTTTTTATATTGCCATATTTTTGATAAGAAGTATTAGTAAGTATAGTGGAATGTGGGTGTTAAAAAAACATAAAACAAGATAATAAAAACTATAAGATAAATTATATTTGAGGTGCTAGGCAAGATCAAACTTCGAGTTACCTCATAGTCGGTAAATTAACGAACCCGAACAGTGAAGGCTCTAAGAGTTGCTTTTATTATGAAGGAAAATGTTATATTACCATTGAAATATAATTTACAGGAACAAGGAAGAATTACATTTAAAATGTTTTGAGATTAAGTAGAATTTCCTAGCCATTGTTATTATTTTGTCCTCACCTTACTTAATTGTTATAATTTGTTTTGTTTTTTTATGTATTCCAAACTACATAAATTTCCTATTTTTTAAATCTCAAGTTTATCTCCCAAGTAATAACAATGTAGGGCTCACTGCAATGAAATTTGGATATACAGAGGGACATAAAGAAAACAGAAAAATGTGAATGAAAATTTATAAATATAATAAATAACATTAAAATGTTTATAATTATAATTTGTTATTATTATAATAATAATTATAAGTTGAAAAAAAACTGATTTTAAATTTTAAAATCATTTTTAGCTACAATTTTTTTTATTTTAGAATACATAGAGCACTAAAGAAAAATAAAAAAAAAATAAAGTAGAACCTATATTTAGTCAGGAATATAAAAAAAAAAATGTTGCAACTGAGATGAAAAATTTCAACATATTAAGTAAAGTAAGGAAAATATATGAATAACCACTAATCAATTTGGCCTAATTTCAAAACATTTTAGATTTGTGAAGGGCTATAAATTAGTGAAGTGATTGTATATATAGTTTAATATTTAATTATTTTGTAAATGTATGAATAATTTTTTATTAAAGTACAATGTGATATTTATTGATTTTAACTGGATATGAATTATAAATATTTTTATTTTTAGAAGTTGATAATGAGCAGAAGTGCGTGCAAGAAACGTTGGTATGACATAAAGTATAGAGAATTAAGATAAAGTCTAAAAATTCTGAAAAGAAAAATAATACAGTTTTAAAAACAAATTATCACTATATATTCAAAAGAAGAAAATACCCTTTAATGTCTATTCTTCAAAAATACACTATAAATAAATAAAATATTACTGTAATCAAAAATCTATAGGAAAACATCAGTTTTGTGTTGTTATTACATCTCATGGTTAATTTCAGCTTTCACAATTATGTGTTTAAACACCACATAAACATTCGTTATA
>NW_027115188.1:247489-258876 GCF_000696795.3 Halyomorpha halys | reverse complement strand
TATATATATAATCATGACATACATTATAATCAGCTGTGAGTCATAAGTTGTAGATTTAGCTCTATTCAATAGGTTTTTGGGAAGACTACTTCGTTTCGAAAACTTTTGGTGTTATCCGTTCACTGTCCAGAACGTCAAATTTTGTAAAATGTCTTTCGCCTTCAAAAATACTGAAGATTCTGCTTTAAAATACCAGTTTTCGCTATTTATTAATTAAATTATTTTTTGAAACCTAAAAAAATTATCAATTACTGATGCGGATCACATGCGGAAGAACAGCGCCAAAGTTATATTTTTTAATCATGTGATAATAATATTTACATAGTAGCGTATAACTAAGATTCTATGTTCGGCTAATCCATCTTATTCTTTACAAGTTATTTTTTAAAAACTGGGAGTGCGTTATATTATGCGGTGCTGTAAATCTGTCAGCTACAACTCAGATCCCAGTTGCAAGCATAAAACTAACCGACTTTTTAACTTGGTCCTTAACGAGTTTTAAAGTTAATTAACAAGTCCTTTCCTCTCTACCTTACCATTTGTCTGTCCCAGTTAAGAAAATAAAAGAATCTCAGGACCATTTCTACAGAATCTTATAAAGTTTCAGGTTTATTGAAGGAATATTATACAAATTATATACATTTTTATTATAAATGTCAGTGTTTTATTAATAATCGTCCAGACTATATACTACTACTCAGTAATATACTGACTATATACTCTTTTTTTCCACATCAGAAATTAATACTTTCAATATCGTTAGTGCAGACTTCAGAATAAGGGAATTATATGAAGTTTATGACAGGCTAACATTTATTTTTGCATAGATGGGATTGATTTATTCCAGATTCATCTGTTCAAGGAGTGTAAAATTTATAAGTTTTGATAATATTAGCAGACAATTATTCTTTAAAAGACTCATTTATATCTACAGCATTTATCATAATTTACTTTCAAAATTAAAATAGGTTTTATTAAAAATATTAACTTTGAAATTATTTATTAAAAATTAATTTTATTTAAAAGTGGGATTTTTCAATTTACGTTTAAAATGTCAGTCATCACCGAGGACTGACAAGCTAAAAAACACTACTAAATCTTATAGTCCATTTATTTATTTTTTTGTTCTGCCTTATTTTCAAGGAGAGGAAAGTGAAATATAGTAATAACCTTAAAACTTTATTATAGGAAAAAAGTATTTATTTAGAATGACATTTCTACATAAGTAAGTGATCCAAAGCTGTATTTTGCTATGTATATGTCGTCAGGATGCCAGGATAATTGCTGAAGGCAATTATTAAAAATAAGGTTATTAATTTTATTAATTGAGTCCTACTATTGATAAAAATTGAATTCTTTAACAAAGCCCTATTTTGTGTTTGCCAGTTATGATTAAATACTTTTATATTTTTAAAATATTGTTATAATTAAAAATGTATAATATAAAAAGGGGTTTGTTGGATAATATAATAGTATATAAACTATACCGAAGAAAAAGCATTCATTTACATTTATTATATGATTGCCATAAAATGAAATTATAAGACGATTGAAATGATCTAGACAAATGGTTCGCCATAAGGTATGATTATTACATTATAACGTATTACCTAATATATACAAATAGCTAATGATTTGGGTGGTGTGTGCCGAGGAACGTCTTCGCCGTAGGTGTCATCTTGGCATAAGGTGCTGTTCCAGGTCTCATAGTTCCTTCTTAGAACTTCCTCTCGTCAAAATGCATCTTGCACTCCTTTCGGTCTTCTTACTTCTGTGTCTCCGTCTTTAATCTCCTTTTTCCTGGTTGAGTTGTCATCCCTTTTCGCTCACCTCCCCTTAGAGGCGTTACCTTTTTTGAATCTTATTCCTCATTGGCCATAGGCGAGCATCCCTCCTAGGCCGAAGGGGAGGTTGGGAAATTTCTGACGTGTCTACGAAACCTCTACCTGTCTTAATGGCTTCTACCCCTTCAGCATGTGGCAAGAACTGTAGTATCCAAAGGTGTGAAAAGCTCTGATACATAAGAGCAGTGCGGTACACAAACACTGGGGTCCCCTTTGTTTGCTGACAAGTATCACTTCTTGGAGGACATGTATCGGTGTAAATATGGCTAAGTTTTTATTTAACGACATTTATCATATTGTTGTTGCGGGAATTTCCAAAACCTCCATTCATAGCAATGTATCAAAGCAATGGATAGGCAAACAGGCTCATAAAGCTATACGGTGGGCCGGAGTTGTTGGAGTCCTTGTTAGAAATCACTTTATTGATCTTGCTTTTAATCTAGTCCATTTTGGGTCAAACGAATCCTGACCTCGTGACATAAAAAAGAGTTTTGAGAATATGTGAAATTTTAATTATCTACCGTTTTCGATGTCAATGTCGTTTTTTATTCTGTGAACTCAGAGGTATACTTTACAATGTAAATCCATTCAGTTAAATAGATTTATATTCTAAGTTTTGCGTTGGACTCATAGGAAAAATATGAATCATTTAACATTAACAAAACCTACCCAATTTCGTTCACGTCCGTATAGAAAAAAAATTAAAAGGACCATGATTTCTTATCCTTTCTAAATATTATAATATTTCGGAACTAAAAGTACCTGACACGTCTGATGAGAAAATAGCCTTTGAATAATTTTAAAATTTAATACGTCAGTGTTAATATGAACATATGATCATTCAAAACTAAGGTAACTAGACACATATGGGTAAAACTTTCCATGAAATCCTCACACCTCATCATATACTTCTAACTGTTTAGAAAGATTAGAAAATAAATAAGAATTGAAAAATGGACTTGGCTGGTATTGAAAAGCAACCCTTTATAGAAATATTTTAAAGTTTGCTAAACATTATGTAGTTATATATTAACTAGCTATATCATGAGTGCATAATGAAATACACTTATTTTCGAAGTAAGGGATATGAGGATATATATGAGCCAACAGCGTGGGGGAGAATTTGATTGATTCTTAGGAGTAAAGGAGAGAAGTACAAAAGATTTTGGAAGAATTCTCGTTTTAAGATTTCTAGGAAGAGTTCCTTTATTTTTAACAAATGATGAAAAAGACGAGTATCATAACTCAAAACTGACAGTTTCTGAGAAAATAACTTTAGAAGTTTCCAAGGTCTCATAGTGAAATAGGGAAAAGACTTGGAAGGTTGATTTTTAAATTATCATGTGTTGGTTTAAATTATCAAGATGTTGGGTCAAATATTTAAAAAATACATAATTTGACCAAAGATAAAACTTTTTGTACTTATAATAAATTCTTTTACTTTGTTAAAACATTTCATGGGCTGAATGGAAGTATATTATTATAGGTTATGGATAGGAAAAACATCTTTCTCAAGCGATTAACTTCAGTCAGAGGAGAAAGTATTCTTAAACCTACTTCAAAAAAATATTACTTGTATTTGAAGCCAGTAATGAGTGACACTTAACAGTAGAAACTGCATAAAAATAATTGAAATATATATCTTTTTTTGTTTGGCTTAAAACAGGTTTAAGAATACTTTTCGCCCCTCCCTCTCGTACCCAACGGTTCTCAGGAGAGTGAGTGGGATTGTTCAGACCAAACTCTTTTATCCCAGATTAAGGAGTAGGAAGAATGAGGCGTTGACTAAAAGGTTTTCAGGTGTTAATTCAGTACTTACCGGGAAGAAGATGATAGTTTATTACCTCATTATCTCGACTTATCACTTTTTTCACGATAGTTACTGAATTATATATTTATTCAGAAATTTTATCAATCAAGGCTTGCATAATTAATACCCGTATTGATTATCGTTAATCCTATTTCATTTGTCAATTAGTAAACTTGGAAATGGCACTTATTTATTATTATTTTGTAGGTAATTTCTATATCACCAGGTTGCATTGGCATATCTTGAAGTGTAAAAAACGAATACGAACAAGAGAACAAAGCAAATAGTATATGATTATCTAACTGTGTACAATATTGAAACAAATTGTTCTGACTAACCTAAATAAGTCACATAAAATCAATGTTCATATTAATTTTTCGTACTTCAACAGGTTTGTTGAAAAACATTGTTTTCCATTGTTATGAATTTTTTGTATTCTTAGTGGTTACTAAGAATACAAAAATTTCATAACAATGGAAAACAAATTTTTTATCCAAATTTTCACCTAGGGTATTTTGAAAGTTGCAAAAATTGAAATAACTTCAACCTGTTTATAAAAAAAAACAATATTTATGGTGTGGTTTAGAACTTTACTACTACTGTTTAGAACTTACTAACTACTGTTAATAAATACATGAAATAACAATGAGGAACAATTCTAAGGAAATATTAATGTTTTCGTCAACAATTTAGATTGGTAGAAAAAAAATATCCAAAATATTCAGGACAAAAATTAAAGATATATTAATTTATGAAAACTCGTATTTAAGGGTTTTTAAAGAGGACAAAAACCGAATCATATTAAAAATTTCTTTCCTACTTCACTGGAAGTGTATTTTGGTTTTTGTAATGTATAATTAAACCAATTTCGCAATCAGCAATATTTTTTTTTGTTATTCTAGAAAAATTAATCAATCGAATAGTATAAAGTAATATTTTACATCATGTAGAGCAAAGGCCTAATACATTTATATAAACAATTGTTTAAATTACATGAAGGTTTTTTTTTAATGGTTCCTAAGGTCTAATATTTGTTAACACAGAATCAAAAAGCTAGAATAAATAAATAAAAAGAAAATGGTGTAAATCAGTGAATACATTTTCCGATCATGGCCAAAACATTAGAAGGAAAAACGGTAGTGTTTTTCCAAGTGGTTGAGGGGCACGATGGAATGCTAATACAAATACAGTATTTTTATATAATTAGGAGGATTTAAATGTAATTATTTTACTATATCAAACACAATAAAATAGAATAATACTTACTGCGCAAAACCTGCTAAAGTGCAATCACAGTGCCATGGGTTCTTGGTCAGCTTGGCTGCACCAAGGTTTGTATTCTGGCTGAATACTGCAGGTGCTACATGACTGAGTCTATTACCTCCAAGCTGTCTGTAGCATTCAGTTTATTTATTATTAACAACTAAATACTATAACAAAAAATAAGCAATATACATAGCCAATGTAGCTCAGACAAGTTCATACCAAGTGCTCAACTTGGAAACATTATTTATATTGCTACAGTAGAGCCCTTCATGAATTTTATATTAAGACATCTCTGAACAACCAAACCGAATTACAATTGATGTCCTAGTGCTTCAAAAATTTATATTCCCATTAAATTTTATTTTATTTAAAAGTTTAATTTATTACATCGAAATAAATAAATAATCATTTTTTAAAATTTATTTTTCTATGTTTAAGAACAAATATAATTTTATTATATAGTTATTAGTATATATTATTATACTATATATTAAATATGTTATTATTTTTATATCATTATTTATTATTATACTATATACATTATATAGTTAATTACTACTAATAATTAATATTAGTATATATTATATAGTTATTAGTATATTATATCTTTGATGCACGGCCATAAGGGCTTAAGTCGAAAATATAAATTTTGTAGAAGAGCAAAAACAAAGTTCAAAACATTATGTAAAATCTAATTATTGATTGTTTTTGTAATTGTTATTTTTATAAAATAATATAGTAGTAAGTCTATCTGAAGCATAAAGACCTTATTACCCACCGGTAGCTTTCATTTGGTGTTATAATAAGCCATAATCTCCTAATGCTCAAAAAGTCACTCAAGCCCTTATGATCGTTTATCAAATATATTATATAGTATTATTATATATCATATTCTATAGTTATGTTATATAGTATATTATACTAATAGACCACTACTTAAATACTTGGCGAGGCTATGGGATGTTCGATGCAAACAACACCTTTTTTGTTTTTTTTTTATTTCTTACGTTCATATTCAGATTCTTGAAGGCCCGACTACACTATTTATAGATGAATTAACCTTTATAGTTTATTAATTAACTTGTTGTTAAAGTAGATCGTTCTTGACTAGAAAGTGGGAGGGTTTTTCTCTGTTGGCCGAGCCAATCTTAGTTCGCCATGTTTTCAGTAGGTCAGACAATCTGTTGCTTGGTACCGCTAGGTTTGCGGGTTATAAAAGACATCATCGAGATGGATATTGACGTCAGTTGTGTGACGAACTATACTATATTGTGAACTCCACCTTGATGTAATAGAGTCTAAATCGTCCAGCTTGTTCTACAGCTAGAGTCCGGTCGATGTTCAATTAAAGAGATTTGCTCTCATTGTGTATTGCTCTTGAACCTCTCTCAGCTGTTTGTGTGGTGACAGGATTCTTGTGCCTCTAGTTTCCTATAGATTTGATTTTCCTGCCTATGCATATGCCTGTATGAATCTGTTTTATTTTGTCGTTCTGTTTAAAGAGCGCTCCCGTTCTGGGAGGAGTCTCTTCACCTCAGAACCTCTCCGGGAAGTTCTGGCTATTCTGTTATTAGTGGGCTGAGGTGTCTTCGATATACCTGTTGACCCATATTTTTGCAGAAACCCAAGAAAAATGGATTCATAAGGAGTTTTATAGTGTTGCAAACAATATTTTTCGGTAGCCTCTGTCTTCGCATGGAGGAATTTCATGTTTAAGTTTTGGCGCAATAAATTACATGATTATTTATGGTAATGAAGTTTTTCATATTTGTTCCATTGGGACTGTTTCTGGAAAGATTAGAACTATCCTTAGAATTCGACGTGGAATCACCCATTTCCACTGGTCACGGGCCATTCATGTTCTGTATAACGGAACTTTGATTTCCTTTTTTCGACTAGCTATCCAAGGATATTATTTCCATAGGTGGATAGGATAAAATTCTTACTATGCGTTGAGAAAGTTAGTTATGTGGGTGTCTTATTGTATTGGTGACAAAATCATAAAGTTTAATGAATTTTTAAAACAATAGTTGTTAATAAAAAAAACAAACTCGAAAACGGACAAGCAAGCCCGTGAAATAAAACCATTAAGTTCAATAATATTGAAATTTAATTATATAATTCTCAAGTACGTTAACTGAATTTGGAAAAAATTGAAACTCAAGGCCTAAAATAAGTTAAATATCTTTAGGTATTCTAATGATTTTTTAGCTGTTGATACTGCTTTAGAACCAAGTTTTTCTTAATATGGTTTTTTTTTTTTTTTTTTTTGTTTAAATCGAAATAAAAGGTAAATTTTTTTACCTAATAGGGTAAAAAAGATAGTCTGGATGGCATAGCCAGAATGATTGATTGGGTATCTTCCGGCCAATTGGCCTAGCTCAGAGATAGCGGACCTGACCTGACTAATGGGTGACCTTTAACGCTACTTGTAACAACCTGCGATCGACGATTAAAGGCCACTATGGGTCTTCCACCAGGTTCATTTAGGTCTTATATTCGGAGGGTCTGGACTGGAGGATAACGGTGGGCAACCACCTCCTTATCTGCAAGAGTATTTACTGGCTCGGTAGTTATCCTCGCAGATCACCAAGGGGGGGGGAGCATAAAACACCTTCGTCGCAGGTGATATTGGATATCGCCACCAATATTCCACACCGATGCTTTCCTCTTAGTGGAACCCAAGGTCAGTGGAACCATTATAACATCATGGACACATCTATGATTTATTATTCTTCCAAAAAAGAAAAAAAAAAGAATACATAAATAAAATTAAGGAATGTAATATGTCAACGTGAGAGGGCAAATTGTATGAAAACCGAGTCGTAATTTGGATAAGGTAACTGTATTGTTAAGAACTAATAACTATTTTGTTGTAATTGATAAAAAAAAAAGATATGAAATAAAATATTTAAAAAATAAAATCAATGAATTTGTTAAAAACTAAAATTGTTCTTAAAATTTATAAACTCGGTTGCATTTTATGTTTTATTATAATTCTATAAAAATTAATAACTACAACATGAATAGTTTTTTCACAAATTCCTCATTTATAAATTTTGTTACATTTTTCCAATATCCCATTCCAATGTTTTTGGTTAACCATCATTTTTAGTAGGAAAAATTACTCTAAACATTCTATTATGAGCTTGATACAAAATTAAACTAGATTTACCTCTAATTCGTCCTACAATTTAGACCATATTTCACAAAAAGAATGATTACAATTTTTGGAAAATGTTTGAAAGGACGTATCTTAAAAAGTAAAAGTCATACAAAACTCGTTAGGGTTTCAATTTGTTACAAATTTCACTAGCGATAAGAATGGTATAGTAGGCTATTCTATCAACTGCGTAGTTTCAGTGTGATTTCTTAGTAATTAAAAAAAGTTTACTAATTTCTCTTAAAATCCAAACTATGGTTTAATTTCTAGAAAAGCAAACTTTATAAGTAACAAATAGCGGTATTGGTTACCATTCGAATTATAACATCAGAATGTATTTAGATAATTAATTAACATACTTTTATATTCTAATTGATTGACATTTGGCTAATTTAGTTGCGATAAAATGTTTATCTAGTGAATCTAAAATTATCAATTAGAAATTTTATTGTTCCTCTCTACCAGTTAAAACCGAATGAAGCGTATATCCCCTAAAAATCTATTTTCAAACGCAGTTCCTTTGATAATGTTTTCAGCGCTGTGGGCCAAAACAAGAGCTTTGTAATATGGTATAAATAAATTGCGATTTAATTTCGAATAAGGAAAAGAAAAAACAACAGTTAATGAAGGAGAAAGTTCGTTCTACCAGAAGCTGCTCATAATTTATTAATTTAGGTATAATCATATAAATAGCATCATATGTATTATATAACCTAATGCTATATATATTTATATAACATGGTTTTCCATGGCGGAAAAATTAAAAAGAAAAGGGAAGTGTTACATGAAACGAGATGGACAAGTACAACTTAAAGACTGATTTATAGAAGGAATCCGACAGCCCATTGAAGCTGACAGACCGTTAATCCTTAAATATGTATATGATTTTTTGTTTAATACTTCTATGCTGTAATTATTTTTTAAATATTTTAATGAGTAATTAAATTATAATATATTATTAAAATATTAAATATATTCTAATTCATTTTGCGCCATTGCAAGGTATCTGACTCTAGGATTTGTGTTAGTTGAAAATTGAGTATTGAACGGAAGGAGTCATCAGTATAATAAATAATGGTAGAAATTTCAGATGATCTGTAAATGATAATTTATTGCATAATGATTTCAAGATTTGAATTTGTTACAATGACCCGGTACAGAAACTAGTTAAGTGAGCCCAACTGCTACAAAGCCATATCGTTGAAGATTGTTGAGCCGTAGAATTTTAAACATCTGGCACCAAAGGGAGAGTGAAATTGTCCCTAAATTGTATGAAATTGGCCAAGGGTTAAGGGTCTTCTCTAGTTGACCTTTAGCTAGAGTTTCTGACCCGGCTCACTCTCATATCAATAGGTCACGAAAAATGTTCGTTCTCCTGCTTTTGAATAAAGATTTAATTTATTATGGGCTCGGCTCTTCAACATTATTAACAAAGCGATCAAAACCGTCTGCATAAATTACGAACTGAGAATCGTAATCCTGTGATTTGTAGAATTGGTGATTTGATTTAAAAATAATATACCTTACTCCCCGTAGAAGCTGTAAAAATAAGAGTTCATTTTAATTTAAAAAATATTAACAACAGAATAGGAAGTTAATCTCACATAATAATTGTAATTTAACTGTGATATTAAAGTTTAGATTTTTGGAGAAATTTTGATAATTCAGTTTTATTTTGAATTTCAATATACAAATAAATTTCTGGCCCACAACTCTTGGATTCTCAGTGTATAGTCAGTGCTATCTGAATATTTAAAATATATTTTTTAGAAGAGTGGTTTATTTTAATGCTGAAATTTTGAAATGTCAAATATCAAATGAAAGTACAGACAATACAACATCCCTCTATTACAGGAGTGCCCGCCAAAAGTCTCACGTATCACAATATGACTGTTTTGGGATTTATAAACGGTGTCGAAGTTTGAGGATTAAAATAAATCCCATCAAATTACCCCTACCCTTCATCGTAAACCTACCGACAGGTCTACAGTTCTTTAATAATGTTGCTCTTACACCAGTCCAGCAGATCCGCTCCCTTGGACTTCATCAAAACTTGGAATCCTCACACAAGATTGAAAAGACATTAAACTGCACGCCGATTCCGACTATTAAGGCACTCACTAGACAAACTGTCTAAACTTCCAATCCATCACAAAAGACTGACCTAATGACTATAATAAGATCTATCTGGAAAATCTGGTTTGGGACTCCAATAAAACTTCGAATTCCTCTCGTATCCAATCCTTAGAATCTTTAGTAATATACTCAACGCTCCTTACTTTGTTACGAATTATATCATCCATGAAGACCTTAATGTTTCATTTGTAACCGATCTAGCCCAAACGAGATATCAATCCTTCCATTATAAACTCTCTAACCACCCTAACCCACTAGTTTCTAACTTTGCTTACTCTGTCAAGCAGTTACTCAATTTTCATATTCGGGTAGAATGCTAAAAAATAATGTATATAATATTTAACAATATTATTCAATATTACTAAGCTATATAACACATATAGTTTTAAAAATATACAGGTAAACTATTGCTAACAATTGGTAAATTATATTTAACATGATTACTTACAAGTTTTCGAGATTTCGGAGTGGAAAGAAGACCTCCGGTTCGATGAGACTCAAGATATTATCGTTAAGAAAAAGCGTCTTTAGCGCCGGAGTGCCGGAGAAAACACCATCCTTCAGCGTCGAAATCTGATTGGAGAAGAGATAGAGCCTTTCCAGATGAGGCAAGTTTTGCAACGGAGGCAAGACCTTTATCCTGTTTTGACCCAGGTGCAGCTCCCGCAAAGTTGGAGGATATTCGTTGTCGCTAATCTGTGTGTTATGGTACAAATAACATGAAAATATTTAGTAGATAATCGGAAGAACCAAAGTTTTCTTGATGCCAAGTTATGTCCTCGAAATTAATTTTAAAACATTAAATTAATTATTATAATCTTTTCATTTAGGTTCTTGCTCATTTGTATTAATGTAAATACATTTACTAAGCTTATTTGTAAGTTACAGACATGTAATCGGTATAGAAGTGATATATCCAGAAATTGGGAATATACAGAGCTAAGGTTATAACAGCTATATTGTATCTTAAAGGCAATACAATTTTAGGCGGTTGTAAACTGGAGGTGGGGTGATGAAATTAAATCAATCCTGGAAGCAAAAAAGTTGAAAACGAAAAAAAAGTTGAAATCATGGAAATGTTAGCCTTTTTTTCTTTTTAAGTTGTATCTAAACATGGACTAAATCGGACGATGAAAAAACTCAGGTATTCGGTCTGCACCTTTCAAAA
>NW_027115188.1:241874-245894 GCF_000696795.3 Halyomorpha halys | reverse complement strand
AAAAAAAAAAAAAAAAAAAAGTTGTATCTCCTCGTTTCAGAGTTACTTTTTAATTGGTGTTTTATGTGTGAGGTCAACCAATTTATTTAAACATCTATAATATATATATATAAAATTGGTTATTTATAAAGTCACATGTTGATGTTTGTAACTAGAGTTTGGAATCTGTGTGAATAGAGACAGAAGCCCATCTCTACAGGTCACCACTTCACAAAATGACTCGGCAGCCAAACGTAGGCGTTGGGAAATAATGATACAGGATGTACTGGATTTAGACTAACCTGTTTCTTAGTGTAAGATAAATTTTATTTAATAATATGAGACTATTCCATATTGTGTATAACTATTATCTATGGGATGCTATCTACTTCTTGTCTCCTTGGACAACTATATTCGAATATAGAACGAGACAAGTGAGGAGGTGTTACAGCCTATGTGACTTCTTTAATCTTTCCCTGACGTGACAAGAGAAGGTTAGATGTCCAACGTTACGCTAAGATTGAGGATGGACTTGGATATGGATTTGCCTCTAATTCCGTCTTTCACGGAGCAGGTCTTCAAGGCTCTTCTTCCCCTTCTGAAAATACATTACGATGACGTCTGTCTTCACCGTGTTCACTCGTATGTCTATCTCCTTGAGGGCATCAATGATGGTGACTGATGCTTTTTTGTACTAGCTCGAATGCTCAACGAGGACTTGCACTGGAGGCGTAAATACCAATGTCACCGGCATTCGCTGCTACCACTGCTCCATAGTTCTTCAAAGTAACGCTACAGAGGTACTGTGAAGACTGCAAATACGATTGAACCCAGTACCGAGCCTTGAGGTAATCGGTAGGTGATGGGGAAAGGAGTCTAATGGTCCTCGCCGGGTCGTTTGATTCTCTTCCACTAAGATAGCTTTAAATCATTCGGCCTAGAGGGATATTGGTCTAGTTGTTGAGGTAGGAGTGAGTGTGATACCCTCTCGAAGGCTCGGTTACAGTGATATTAAGGCTGTACCTCTATCCAAGTGGTGCTCGCAGAAGAATCCTCTTTGGAACCCAATCTGCTCCGGTGGAATGATCTAATCGCTGCAGTGCTGCATCAGATGGACAAGTCGCTCGAAGACTGCTGTAGTGCGAGCGGCTGGCTCATCAGTTAGTAGCAATAATATTCTTAAAATACCCAAATATATGAAATCAAAACATTTTCCTCGAACGAGTAGATAAATTACGTTAAATAAAAATTAACATTTTTAAATCACGTTTAATTTACAACGTGACAAGATTTCAGGCAGCATGAAACTTTATTCAAGTCTTGAGGCAACCAAAAAAATGTACCAGGTATACTTTTGGATTGTCAATGTACAAGAATCAAACAATGCTAACAGCTCACTTCTCACATAAATTCCCTGAAAAAAAGAAAACGAAAATATTAATCCTGTAGGCGAAGAAAAATCTCTGGATTCGTGGTTACCTCACCAACCGAGATAGGGTTAACAAGTTACAAGGGTTAAGTGTTTTGCCAATTGATGTCGTATTTTATATTGTATTCTTAAATCAGAAATGTTGTGATGCAATTTATGGACTTCACCTGTGTGCATGTACAAATTCATAGTTTCGTAGTGTTCTGTTTCTAATATGTTAACACTAACTAGTAATATATATTATTTTATATTTAAAGATTATCTATAATTATTGTATATATTTGTGGTGCTTCAGGGTAAAGATTATAAAGAGAGGGGCTTTGAAATACCGATATAAATCCCGGGTAGAAAGAACGACCTAATTCTTTCCCCCGAGATAATAATCAATTCGCCGAGATGAGATTTAGCATTAATTAAATACCGAGAAGAGGAGGGGGAGGGTATATTGCGGGGTCTTCTGGGATAATTTATTCCCTGTTCTAGGCCAGCCGTCCGTGTTAGTCCTCCGGTAATCTTCTATCACTTCTATTTCGTTTAATCTCTCTAAGTTTATCATGTTTTTTTATTTATTAGCCGTTCAAAATCTAAGCTTCCACATCTATCTTTTGCTATTCACGATTATCGTCAGCAAGATGCTAGTCAATAAATTTAGAACACCTGATAGCTGAGTAGGTTAGGGAAAGGTTCCAAGAGTGGTCAGAAGGCCGTGGGTTCGATTCCCATCTGAGTCAGTAAATATTTCGTAGTAATTCCGAGAAATGGACTTTGCCATTCCCACAATGTGGCTACAAAGTTTCTCAATAGACAGCTTGAGCTGAGACAGGTAAAAAAAACATAACTCTAGATAGATAGTCTGAGCATTATAGACTATTAAGGGTAATAATTTCGACTCATCACTATTGGGTAATAACGAATTTATGCAAGTTAATAAATTTGTTACTTCTTGTACATAAATACATACAGATGGAAAACAATAGTCCCATTGTTACATATATTATAATTATATTATCAATAAAATAAAAACTGTTTCATCATAAATTAACACTTGTTATGAATAAAAGTATATTTCCAAAGAATAAAAGTAATTAATTGTTCCAGTAATTCAATTTATTGGACAGCTGAATTTGTCCGAAGGTATGAACAACAAGTGAAACAAGTAAGAAATGGAATATTGGGTTGTACTCTGTGCCTTTCAAAGAAATTGGTAATAGTTGGGTCATTAGCAACTTGTTAAACAGTGATGTAATTTTTCTTGAGTTTTTTGCACAAGTTGATAAAACTTTGACTTTTTTATTTATAAACTTAAATAGATTTTCCTCAGATGTTTCAGTGTCTCCAAGTGTGATGCCCACCCGGTTTCCAATATTGCAGTATTATTTTGCATCCTTAAGAGTCTCACGATCGTGTAGAATGTGTTCCACTGTCAGAGGTACCTCGCAGCTCCTGAAATTCGGCGAGTACAGTGTTTTTAGAAGATGGATGTAAATCCGATATGCATTCTGGTTAATGAAACTTCTTCTCGTCGGATTCTTCTCTCTGGAGTTTCCTAGGCTTGTTTTAATTTTCCTTCATTATTCGCCTGTTTTACTCTACTCATTGGACCAAGAAGTCCATATTATTTTCCTCACTTATTTACGGTAATACAATGCTGTAGTTATATTGACGTACATTACCTCCGTTCAAGCTGCATTTACAGCTTGATCAACTTCCAATGCCTAAGTGAGATGAAACCCACTGTTTATCAAATAAAAACTGTATTCCATTCAGATATTGCAATAGCTTACTCACAGGATTGTATTTCACCTAATAAAACTAATGCTAATAATTATTAAAACAATAATTAACTCTCGTTTAATGCAGTATAGATTAATATTGTTTAAAATATATATTTAAGTTACGGTATGAGTCAGCTATTATTTCGATGTCAGCTGACTGAGGGGATCAGCTGATCGAATGTATATAAAGAGATGTACCGAACCCAATATTACAGCGCTTAAAGCGTGTCAGATCTTATTCCTTCTTCCCTTTTTTGACATTTTGCTTTCGCCTATACTTAAGTTATATATGTATATAAGTTACAGTTAGCTGTTACTTACAACGAAGAGCTACTAAATAAAGGAGACGTGAACTCATTGAAGGCGGCCTTAGTGTGTAAGATAAAGAGGAGTATCCTAAACCATATTCAGGGACAAGTGAAGAAACACCGTGGCCCATAGTCAAAGATAGACTGAAGAAAGCTTTTTAGATGTGGGAGATGGACGACGGAGGAAGACATCCTTCAAATGTAAAAAGAGATGTAGATTTATTTGAAATTTTACAAATGTTAAAATTTACAATTTTAGAAAAAAAAAGGATGAAAAAGTTTAAATTCGTATTCAAAACATTTCAAAACACACGAAAGAGAAAATTTTCAGAACGCTAAAAGTTTCTACTAAAAAATCTGTCGACCAACATTACAGTACACGAGGTCACTCTATAATGGAACTGTAAACAAACGAAATGAGAATTAGAATTTTAGGTAATTGAGTGAAAAATCCCACCAGATCACCTTTACTCTCCGTCGTAAACCTCTGCCCTATTGTCCTACAGTATCCTTTCTAGATACACCACTA
>NW_027115188.1:197169-241319 GCF_000696795.3 Halyomorpha halys | reverse complement strand
TGTACAGTTGTAAATTACAATAAATAAATAATAAAAAAAAAAAAAAAAGTAATTGACTATAAAAGGGTTTTAGAAATTATTCGAATGATGATTATGTAGCTTTCAATTTATTTTAAAAAAAAATAGAAGAAGGAAGTTAATGGCACGACAGCAAGTGGGACACGACCGCAGTACCTGTTCGAAGATAGCTGGAACCACGTACCATATCCGATGACCAAGTCCTCCTGGAGAACTGGGCCTTTTGTCCTCTACGGGAGGGCACCAAACACTTGTGGCCTTCGCACACTCGACACCCGATCTCTGCTTCCCTCAACCATTTCTATTCACCGACTCTTGCGCCGCTGACCCTGCTATTCAAAGGCTACTAGCTAAGTTATCGTTTATTGTTCAATGAATTTAATTTAGTAACTAAGTCAGAATATAATCTTCAATTATAAAAAAAAAAATTAAAGACTATAAAATTAATCAAACGTAAAACCATGCTTTCAATAGGTTATTTTCTTTTTGAATGAGTTTCATTTTATTTACGGCGTACGTTTACAATATGAAACTCAAGTATCTTTTAGAAATTCGGTAAGAAAGAGCCTTGGACATTTCCATGCGGTACTTTAATATGCTGACTGTAAATATATTTCTTCACTCCCTGGGTATTATATGCCACCACTTCCGTTGTAACAAATTTAAAGAATAAATATTTATTTATTGTCCTTACTTATTTTTCATATCGAACATCAGTCTAATAATAATTAAGCTTTAATGAATAATCTAATTGTTTATTTTTCCCAATTCATAGTATATATTATTATTGTTGGGACAAGGGGTGTTTCGTGAATGAAAAACCAATCTCTTCTCCATATTAAAAATATTCGCTGGTTCGGATAAAAAAAATAAAATAAATAATTAAAAACGGAGGACTTGAAATAAAATTTTGCAAAAACAAATGGTGAAGAAAAATGAAATAAAAAAAAAATAAAAAGAACCTTTCAAGTGATATACAAAAATTTAATGATATTAAAATATATTTAAAAAAAAATTATCCTATTATTACAAAAAATAAATGAATTATGAAATAAAAATATGTGTGTGTATATGTACAAAACTTTCAAAAAACTTGACTTTAAACAAAATAAATAGTCAAATTTTCACTAATTTAAGTTAGTTAGTCACTAGTTAGGAAATTAAAAAAAAAAAAAAGAAAAAAGGAAATTTAAAATTTGATCAACGAAAAAAAAAGCCACTCACAGAGGGTGACCGTGGATTTCGATATGCTAATGACAATACTTCCCAAGTCTATCCTCATCCGAGATGGACGTTTTCAAGCCAAAATAAACTTATAATTACCGAAATTAAAAAAAACAATTGGAAGTTAAATAAAAAAAATATCTGATGGTTAATAGGAAAAGAAAAAAAAGTTTAATTGAAAATAAATAAAACTTCGAGTTTTAACAAATATTTTTGAGATTGTAGAGAAACAATTAGTGTGTTGTGAAGGAATGGCTGAAAAGGGGAAATAAAAAATGCATAAGAATGGAAGGGAGAAATAAAAATGAACAAAGATACAGACAGAGAAAACTCAGAGAAGGTAACGTCATAATTTTGTGAAAATTACAGAAACGCGTTGAAGTCAAAATATTAAACATATTTTTTTCACAAACATGACTATTTATCTGGAAATAATTAACCTCATTATAATTATTTGTAGCATTTGGGATTTGACAGAGTACTTACCTCGTGGATTCGATTGGAAGTGAGGTCGAGGAAGGCCAGCTGTGGGAGGTGGCGGAACGTGTTGGGCTTGATGTAGCTGAGCTGGTTCCGGCTGGCGGAGAAGCTCTCTAGTCTCAGGGTGTCCTTTAGCAGATCTGGAAGGAAAAGAAGATTTATGTAAAATTTATCAAATGTCGGGTGTATGTAAAGCATATTCCATGCTTTACATACATATTCCGGACCTGCAGCTGTACTTGACGAAGAAATATATTCCAACTCCTGAATTTGATGCTAACCGCAGTTGTTGGGAAATGTCTAGTGAATAAATTCATTTATTAATATAGCCAAGTTGGACAATAATTTAGTCGTGACTTTATTCATTTGTCGTTCGCGAATAAATTAATTAGTGACTAAATGCATTAGTCTCTAGTTGAATGTATTATTTATTGAGCAGGCAATAAGTATACTAGGCAATCGGTGAATAATTTAATGAATAAATTTTACCTAAAGCTAAAAATAGTACTTGACTGTTTGTTACTGGAATTACTATTCATTGGCCAATTAAAAATGTATGAAAGTTAAATTACACTACCTCCTACTTTTTTAAAAATTTTTTAACTAACATGGGGAGATTCAAGATAGAAAAATAATACTTATCGAGCAAATTAATTTGAACTTATCTATTCTAAAATAACGGGTAACAATCCATTTTTTAAAAAGATTTTTCGAATTTTGATTTGGTTAAAGGTTATTTGGGATTATTTTTATTAACAATCCATTAATATTTGATTGAGTTAAATAAAGACTTCTGCTCTTTATCAAAGTTTGGACTTCCATTGGATGGTAATGGGATGGTATCCATTTCATATCTGTCTCATAATCCATAGAATTATAGCGGTCCGTAAATGTTTGATTTTCCTCACTACATTTGAGCACACCCAGCAGCCTTTTTCAAATCAAATGATATGAAATTCAATATTTAGGTTAGTTTTCATGGCAGGACAACACCGTAAAACTAGTAATAAATTTTAGTCATAAATCCGTCCTATCTTAATATTTTTTCATAGTTTGTGCAACTCTGCAGTTCTTCCAAATGGATTTAGTGAGTTGAAAATTTATATGTAAAGTTAGTTAGTGTTAGAGAAGTGCCTTTTGTGGACCTAAACCTTTTACTCCTTACTCCACCATTTTTAATGAAACAATTAAATAATTTTTAAATTCATTTTCTAATCAAAATATTGGAAAAATAGAATCTTAATGACAAAGCTCTATTGTTTTCAATGATTTTAGTTATAGTTTAAAAATGTCTCATCTTTGGTCAAATCAGCATATTTTCAGTTTTAGAACATCAGTACCAATGTCTGAATCATTGCTAGCACCAGTCTGATTTCATCAGAAAGACTGTTATTAGGCTGAAAAAATGTTTGTTATATTTTTTGTTATTACATTTTTTTAGTGGGAGCCCTTCAATCATTAATAATTATGCTTCGTTTCGTATTTCTAGGGAAGATTGGGTATGAATTTTTATTATTTTCGCGTACTTATGTCACTTTATTTTCATATTTATTTTATAATATAATCGATCAGTAGGCTATATAGGGTGCCATGGAAATTGTGATGGATTTATCTTGTCGCAATGGTATTTATATTTTTAAATTTAATCTATTAACAGTGAGTACACACAAAAAGCCTAAATAAAGGCTTTTACGCCTCAGGAAAGACGAAAAAAGAAATTTGATAGAAAATGCATATTCTACAATATTTTGCTATATATTGAACTTCTCAATATTTTAAATATTATCAAATAGGTTTTTGCCTATTACTAACATATGGGTGCTATTAAACCCTGAGAAATCTTGGTTTGTTATAAGAATTAATATGGTAGATAGTATTAATACCTGTCTATACTTATGAAGTCTTCTATATCCGATGAAAAGCTGACGAATACAGGATATTTGGGATCAAAAGGGTCTATTAAATTAGACTAGATATCAGCTCGAGAAAGGGATCAGATAGCAAGCTCACAGGATAAGTCAATTATGGTTTAATAAAACAGTTATCGGCACTCTTTATGATATATGCTTTGGGGGTGGAGCTACGATAAGCCAATGAGAAGAAGGTAACATCTCTAGATATCCAAGGGAAGTCGAACTGAATTATGGGGAATACAGAGATAAGACATTTCGATCTAGAGAGTGAAGGACGCTTTAAGCAGAGCATAACGAACCGATGATAGCTGGCCACATCACAGAACATCACCTACCACCGCGTGCCTTATGACCTACAGCTTTCCACCTTTTCAGATATATATTCATATATAATGCAAAGATATTTTATGGAAATTATCAATCTGAATCATGGTTATAATACTACATCATTCATAGGTGGTTTAAATATAAATAAATAGGCTGTTTATTTGTGTAGCTTGAGGATTACATTACCCAATACTACTCCCGGATATATTAAATGATCATAATATTGTATAAAGATATATAATTGCTACTTGGTAAACACGCCTTATGTCTTTAGAACAGCAATCCAATGATCATAGGTTTTAAGACTCAACTATATTGAATTAATATTGTTGCGGCCAACAACAACAACAATTGTTTCCATTTTATAAATACAAATAAATCTATCTGTAGTAACCCTTGGTATTAGTTAATATTTGCTACAGAGGTATTAATAATACCAGAATTCTCTTTTCTTCACCTTACACGGTTGGGCTAGGAAAGGTTCCTTTTGAACCCCTACCCGCCGTAACAAATATAGATAATTTTTGTTTAATTACCTTCAGTAATGATTGTGGGATCCCATAGACAAAAGATATGAAACATAGTAACCCTTAAACATTATTTGAAACTGGATTTTTTGAGAAATAACGCATTATTAGTAGACACGCAAAATACAAGTAAAGAAGGGCTTAAACTAATAGAATATGGTAGAATAAACGAAGACTTTGATAGAACACTACCTGACCATAAATCTGCCTTCCGGATCTACCATTATTTCTGATTGGGAGAAGCGGCGAATCCTCTGGCCTTAAGGGCCACTTAGGATGAAGCTAATAAGAGAAATAGTTTTATTACCGACTCATTCCCCGTGGAGATCCGGTGAGATTAGGAAAGGAGAAGATTAATTATCGTTTTGGCAAGGGGGGTCGGCGTTCTGTTCATGAATATGGAATACCGGTTATTTAGCTCTCCTTCTTCGAGCTGCTTCTCTTTTATCGCCTGATTGCTTCGCCTCTGTCTTTTAGAATTTCATTAGTCGTTAGTTACCTTTAGGGACCCAAGACTGCAAAAGGATTACTGATGAAACGTTATAATGTATGATACCAATGGCTAAATTGAGGAATGTGCGGTAATAAAGAGGTAGCTCTGTTTATGGCTGTTTTTTTAGCCAGTAAAATATTTTCATTCTATCATCACAACCCTTGAGAAATGGTATCAAGACTGGAGGATTAAATTAATGCCATCAAATCAACATATGACTTCCTGTCCTACAGTATCCTTTTATAATACTCCACATATCATTGTCCGCTACCCAGGATTACATCTGGACAAACGACTAACTCGAAACCCTCATACAAGACTGACGGTCTATACATTCAGAGGTTTAGAGCTCCACTAAAACCATTGAATTCTTCTCATATCTGATCCTTACAATCCGAAATCCTTCGTAAAATTCTTAATATTCCTTACTTTGTCTCAAGTAAAATAATCCTTAAAGACCTTAATGTTCCATATGTTGCCGATTTGGCCAGAACCAGATATCAATCCTTCTCTCTAATCATCGAGACCCACTTGTATCTAGACTTGCTTCCTTTATACCTGATAATCCTCCTATGGGTCTGAAAAGAAGATAACCTCCAGATCCTCTGCCCTAGAAATACTATTTGTATTTGTACTATTTCTACCTATTTGTAGATTCTCCTGTCGAGGGTATCATGATATAATATAACTCACAATACATTTATTTGTTGTATATTTGTTTAATACATAAGTAAGTTTCAATCAAAATCAAAATGGTGCATTTCTGAAATGAAGATGGACATATTTTGTTGTGAAATCCTTCCTGGCACTTGAGGTTCTGGTTCAAGGTACTAAATTCTAAGAATATTATTTATTTTTTAACATAAGATACAATATTAGCCATCAAATTCCTCCCGAATCTAATCCTTACAGTCCAAAAGCCTTCGTAAAATCCTTAATGCTCCTTATTTTGTCGCAAATCAAGTCATCCATTAGGACCTTATGTTGCTGATTTGGCCAGAACCAGATACCATTCCTTCCATGATAAACTTCCCAATCACCCAAATCCACTTATTTCTAACCTGGCTTCTCCTTCATTACCTAATTATCCTCCTAGGCGTCTGAAAAGAAGAAATGTTATTGGGTTTCTATCGATGGATCCTGTTCTTAAGATCCTCTTCAAAGCTGAGTTATTTATATTATATGAAATTTATTCTGAAAACATACTAAAAAATATCTAATCCTACTGGCTTGAACTGAAGGGCACTACTACTGAACATTCCTAAAATAAACAAGTCTCTCCACCATGGTCTCAACATACCACGTCTGCATGATATCATACTATCCAAAGTTTCAAATTGCCTTCGGAGTGTTAGTCATCATCTTAATCTTCTAGCACAATCCCTATCGAGCTCTAACCATACCTCGGGAGGCTAAAACGGCAGTAGCTCCAAGTCCTTTCGTAAATATCTTATTGAATTCCTGACAATGATCAGCTTCTAATAAAGTCTTTTCATTTAATTCTTAAGCGCCTGTGACTCATAGTTTCCCATATCCAATATTTACTATTATTAATTTAATAAAAAGAATTGTAGATCAATACTGTCTTCTATTTTTTAACTGGTGGTGGTCATCTACAAATAAATTAGACCACTATATGCAATAAAGAACAAACATTTTGGTAAAAATATGTTTTATCAGCTATATTCACCAATTTTGAAGAATTTTCATTTCGTGATTTAAATTTAAGATTAATGTTCCCTATGTAACCGATCTAGCCCGAACCAGATATCACTCCTTCCATTATAAATTCTCTAACCACTCAAATCCCCTAGTTACTAATCTTGCATCCTATTCCATTCCTGACAATCCTCCGAGGTGCCTGAAAAGAAGATGGCCACGAGACCAGCTAATGTAAAATGCCATTAGAGTGCTACCAATGGGTAGTTTCTCTACACGCCTGTAACACTCCAATTTAACTTAGAACAGATTTACTAAATGTATTATGATGTACAGTTGTAAATAACAATAAATAAATTATTAAAAAAAAAAGATACAATATTTGTCTGATTCGAAATTAGAAACCTGTGAGAGTGGATATCGATTGTTGTTACTAGTCATAATCATAATGTTGGTGTACTGATAATTGATGGTTTTCAAGCATTGAGTTAAAAATCTTTATGGATTTAAAAACCGTCTATATGTGTTTATGAGTATGTTTCGTGTTACTTTGAATGATAGGTCGGATATAAAAGGGAAGAAAGATAACAGGCCCTGTGTTTTCAGTATTAAAAAATGTATTGGAAAAAATAAAAGAAAAAAACAAATTTTTAATCTATCAAAATTCTTCAGCTATTTTCTTCATTATTTAAATTTTAATTTAATTTAAGTTAAATCCAATTTAACTTAGAACAGATTTACTAAATGTATTATGATGTACAGTTGTAAATAGCCATAAATAAACATTAAAAAAAAAATAAGATGCAGTGCTCCTCTATATCGCTATTAGAAATAGTGATATAATGGACTGTTTGTATTGCGAAATCAATAAATTATTTATTTAGCTTAAAAAACAACGAAAATTGTTGGTTAGTTAGTCATTGTATACAAGGGCTCAATTATAAATCTTACAGTAATTCTTAACGATCATAGTTTAAGTAGAAATGGGATATGCAAACAAGAAATCCGCAACAATCAGAGAAGCAATTTGTAAAAATGGAAAAAAAAATAAGATGGTATTCTAGAAATACTGTAGTCAAATTTGAAAATTGTATTTTAAATGTGATGATTAAGTATCAGATCGAAGTTAAAAAGTGCCGTAATTAGTTTTATGAATTTATTTTCATTCAATCTACATTTGAAGGCACCAATCTAAATTAATCTTACAAAATATTCAGCATGATAAGCACTCGGTTGTAGATACCCAAAAGCAATGTCCAACTTACGATGTGATGTCCTCAGACACTCTATTGTTCTCTTGCTGAGACAAATCGAGAACATCTTCCTGAACAGTAATGGCAGTCTTCGCAAGAGTTCTATCCCAGGCAACAATGGGTCATTTGTTCACTCGCGTCATCTAAATCCAATTGATCTACTAGGTCTACCTGAATTGAGGATATCATGCAAATTCGGCTGGTATTTCCCTTATACACTAAATGTTTAAAATGTAAATTTGGCATTTGAAACGCAATAAATTATATAAAATGCATTTTATTCCTAGTCTTGTTTAAATCGGATGAATTATAATTTAAAAAAAATAAGTTCAACGTGATTATGTATATATTTTATAGATATATATTTTAGTAATATATGCCGCACAAATACTGGATCTGATATAAAATAAATATTTTCATCTTCCTGCACCATTATAGTAATTGAAATTTTATATTTATGAATATTATTATAAATTTATTTCTATAAATATTTTATATATTAATACTGAATATACATGAGTTAATACTGTTCATTGTTTAAATTTTTTTTTAATTCACAAAAATAGAACTGATTTCTCACAACTAAGATATTTATTCACCATCTACCGACATTCCTTATTTATACGTGTCACGCCTGGTAGGGAGGTACGCCATGATTCGATTTCAATTTGGCAACTTTCAAGTTTTTACGTGATGTGTTGTGTTTAGAACCACTTAGGTTCGTCGGTCTACTGGCCTAATGCGAAAAAGGCAAAGAAGGCGTTAGAACAGTGCATCGCAGCAGTACGTGTAATTCCATATTACAGATCTGTTAATTGCAACTGAGTAATTTTATTTTCTTATCCGGGCCATATTAATGTTCATATTATATTATATATATTAAATGCTTTCCTTTCAAAGAAAACATATAGATCGTAAGAACATTTGAATGTTTATGAATTATTTAAAATCTTCATTAAAAAAAAAACCCATAACCTCTACCCGTGCTTCACTATGCCAACTCCCGATTTTTTAGATACTTCTACTTACCTGGTTTAGCATTTCTAATGTCCGAGTTACGATCCTGATTAAAATGATATAGGAGATGCCGGATTCACACATCTTATCATAAATATGAAATGTATGACACACGTAATACTATTAGCTTCATGCTTAACTGAATTTTATTCTAAAACATATTTGAGCGATTATGAATCATTAGTACTGGCATGAAGCACGGTTTTTTTAACACCCTCTTCTTTTAAAAGAATTATATAATCGCGAAGTAGCTCCGTTCAAAAAATAGTTAGTCCAACAGACATTTAAATCCTATATAAGATGAAACCGAAGAACGAACTATTCCATAAAATAGTTTGTTTATTCTTCAGTCTATAGGCTGTAGATTATTATCTAGAATCTTATACCAGAGATGTATTTTATCTATGTTTTTAATACGATGGTTTATTTATTAAACATTGCCTAGAATGGGTGCAAAGTAATTTAAAGAGAAAAATATAGATTGCCCTGAAATGCAAGAGGAATAGAGTCAGAGCGAGAGGGCTAGAAAGGGGTAATAAAGATAGAGAAGAAGCTAGAAGAAGGAAAGGGGAATGAGTTTGAGGTTTATTAAATCCGCATTTGTAAGTGCATCAAGTTTTTATAAATTAGTTTTCTGTTTTGTATTGGAATACATGCCATTAAATTATTGGAAGTACACAGAACTAAGCTCATGAATACATGCCACAGCACTTAAAAATAAGTATGACTATGACATTGACTTGAAATGTAACTGCATAATGTTCATTTTATTTTATATACCTATTTATTTACCTCCGTTAAAGCCTAGATATATACGAGGGGGTTGGTCTACTGAGTAAAACAACAAACAAAATCTGAGTAAAAAATAGACAAAAAATAATAAATAAATAGAAAATCTTAGTGTAAAAAGAAAAGATAAAAAACTCAAACTAAAATATAACTAACTAAAAATAACAAAAAGTCTTAAATAAGATATAGTTAATTAGATAAGATATAGTAAGAAAATAAGAAATAATTAATTAACCTAGTAATTTACAAAATAAAAACAAAAAAAACAAATATCTTGTTGAACCAAAAGTAAATTAAAACTTCTTCAAGAATACTAAAATATTAAATGATTTTTCTCTAAGAAATCAATTTAAAAAAAACAAAAAACTAAGAAATAAATCCGTAAGTGAGTAAATGAGGCTGTTAGATATATAGCCTCCTCAGGTGAATTACAAAAAGTATGAAACCAGCATCCTTTCTATTTTGATGGCCTGACTACAAAAAAACAAGTAAATTTATGATGATATATATTTGTATGAATGTTTTTTTCTCATTAATATGAAAGCAGTGCAAATTAAAATGCTGTAAAAAAAAAAATCGTCAGATTAATTCAATGTACGTAGTCTGCTGAAATTACAGGAATCAAATTGAAAATTATTTCTACCCAAGTAAATACTGAATTTTTTTATCATCAGCTACATGTACTTATGTTAATTTTGTTGCGAATGTTAAAGCTGAGATAAAATTCATAGAAAAAAAGAATCGACAAGTATTTCTATGGACGATGTTGTAGCGGCTGTTCATAACTAGATTGATATATCATTCTCCAATGATTCCAACAAATTACGACGGCTATCTTTAAGTAATTACAGATTTTGAGATTATCAAACATGTTCTGCTCCGATCGAAACTGGATAGTTCCTCAGTTCTATCAAATCTTCTAGGAATCTGCGATTAGTACCAGTTTACCATCAGCTTAACGATCTTAACGACCTTTCAGCCACTAGATTTTTGAATTCTCACTAGGTTGTAGCTGGTTCCAGTAAATATGCAAGAATAATTAAGTATTGCAAGAATAATATTTTTGTTAAAAATTATTTATTTTAAACATATGTCAGATTCAATTAGTTATTAATTTAGAAAAGAAAGTTATGTATAACTGAGGATGCTCTGTTACGGATACTAAACTAATAACTCTCCCGAGCAAAAAATACCCGTTTAGGGTATTAAAAATATCCGTTTTAACCGACAAATGACTGCTGTTGTATAAGCCTTGACAGTGGAATATCGTTCACTTTCCGTAATTGCGACAAAAGTGTTAGCCACTACCATGGTATAATTATTTGTTAGTAATGTAACACTAGGTCTGGGATGATCTTTAACAGCACAAGTAATGTCAGCGTACTAACAGTCGCAATAACTGCCAAGTTTAACTGTGATATGAATACGCCTTAACAGTGAACTGCCACAACAAACAACCTTACCATATGTTGATAGGTGAGAAAACATTGATCTTATATTTTTGCCCAAAAAAACTTAAAATTGTTCGGCACCAGGCCCCAAAAATAATCCTTATCGGGTCTCAAAAATGAAACTATCCCGGGTCCTAGAAACAAATCCACAACAGACCCTAAAAACAATGTTGCCCAAGAACTTAAAATTGTATGAGACCTGGGTTCAAAAAACAATTCGCCCTGGACTCCAAAAATAATCCTCATTTCCCTAAAACAAAGTCACCCAATGTTCGAAAATTATATTCATCACAGGCCTCAAAAATAATTTTTTTCTAGACCTCAAAATAATAATCTAATGAGCTTCAAAAGGTGCCTATGTTTTGAAATTCAAAATCTAAGGAAAAATAATAACTTGTTAGCAATAGAAAAATCGTATAAAGATTAACTAAACAAAACTAGAGCGACACAGCACGAGTGCTCTACATTGAATGCCAAGCCATTTTACCCAAAATCCCCAATTACCCGCTAAGACAAAAAATCAGTAAAATATCTGTCTCGAGAGTGCTGCTAATAGATGCCTGCATTTCACACTGAGCGAGTTTCGACATGTTTCGCCTTGTCACCTCCCACGTGACCTACGACCTTAGCTAGAAAGTACTGTTAGCACGTGAGAAGTGACTATAATCTAACGGTTAAATTGTACATGAAAACTGCCAGTTTTATGACCTAGTCCAACGCAACTTTTTAATTTATATCTGATGGAAAAAAAGTTATAAAACTGTCAAAAAAGTTACAGCTTAGCTACTTTACAAGAATTTTCATAATAAGAAAGTTTTGATAATAGTCTCTTAAAAACTCACAAAAAACAATATATGGTAAATATGCTATTAATTTAATTCAATACTAGAAATGTTTTATATAAGTTTGAAATAAAAGTTCTAACTAGGTATTTTAAATAAAAGTTTCAATGCTTGAGATGAAGAAAATTCCAAAAAAAGAAAAGGCATGCTTACGCCAAACAAAATCTTAAAATCTAATAAACTGATATTCACCTTTTCAAATGTAACATGAAACGCAAAATATAACTTGTAAACCCAGTAAATCAACATATGCACCGTTAAGTTGCTATTGACAAGTTTTGAAAATTAAAAAAAAAAAACATTATTATTATCATGGAATTGGTTCAGTAAATGTGGATCATGTGACAAGAAAAACAAACTTTTTTTTTTGTTATGATGATTCGTCCAGTTCCGTAAGTATTTCTCTCATTTGAGAAGGGTCTTAAATAACCACAACTTTTATTGCAAATGATCTAAAGGAATTGCTCAGGAAAAGAATTGTGATAAAGAACTTGGGTATCAAAGTTATTGCAAAAAGTTTCTTGAAAGAATATGCGAGTTTAATATTCTAACGATAAACTTCTATTTTAGAAGTTCATACGTAGACTGTTTCTAAAACCTTACGAATGAAAAATATGATTTAGATCAAGAACTTTCACATATAAAAGATACACACAAAAACTCTAATAAAAATATGTATAGACGTTCAACTTCACCAATTTCTAATCTGCATAATATGTAAAATGTGTTGTTTAGATCTACATGCGGTACAAAAATGTTTTATTTTACTATGCCAGCGATGTACAAATAATCCAAAGATAATTAAGAAATAAGTAACCACAGGATGTGATAGTAAATATTTTACTGATGATATACGTAATACATTGTTTATATTTAAAATATTTTTCAAATGATCGGTTTTGATCATTTTAAATGGAAGTGCAGCTATTGGCCAAATGGTATTGGTAACTAACTGGTGGGGAACGAGTAGGGCATGTGGGCCTAGCGGTTCTTTTTGCCTACCCTTGGTCCTACTTAGGAGTTGCTCTCGCGTACTAACAGAGGTGGGAGTCCCAAGATTCGTTTCTCGGGACCGCCAATAAGTAAATATTACCCAGGTTGAAATAGAACCCACATTGTTCCGAACCGAGCGATCTGGGACCCACGACTCAATGCCCAACGGCCTACGCGTCCTTTTGGCCCAATAAGAGAACAATTTAAAGGTTCAAAGAATGTTTTTTTTATGAATATTACTCATTCAATATTATTACAGAACATGAGTAAAAAATACTATTTTCTTCATGGAAAATGCATATAATTAAAAATCAACAACCAATATAAGCATAATTTTTACACCCCTGAAAAACGATATCTATAAGCCTTTGAACAGTAATTATATTTTAAAATTAAAATTTGATCTATATCAGCTAAAATATCTCCCATTAAGTGGTAAAAAAATGATTTGAATCAAGCTTTAAATTCATGATAAACAAAGTTATTTGTATTGCCACTATTTAATTGATTTTTTGGGTCATATAATAGCTTGTCTCTTGTTTTATTTAGTTTTTTCTCACTAAATACAGTAAAGTTAATAAAAGGAACAGCTTGTCTGGATTTTATTCAAAGATGAAATCACATTCAACACAGTAGATTTTATCGGACTTTTTTTTTCGCCGAAAGCCTGAAAAACAAGATCATCATAATGAGATATTTCCGTCACACTAGACTATAACATCTATGGTTAAACGAACAAGCTATCTCGATACGTATTCGGCATAATCCCTTCAACTTCTAAAGGCTGCAAGAAAGCATTATACCAATGCATTGCTGGTTCAACGGCGGTTTCAGTCGTAAATACTCAAGTGCAAAGAAAATCAAAAGTGACAAATAATACTTTAGTAATTTATAGGTATTTAAGAAAATGGATCATTTAGTACCAATCTATCAGAAATCTATTTTACAAATCTTTTGGTCAAAACAACAGTAAGAAATCAAATATTAAAAGATAATGAAATTATATAATAATATATCTTTTATATATCATTATTGGCATTAAATAATGGTTAAATTGATAGATTACATTGAGTACGTATCATTAATTTCGATTGTACTGTTAGTATTTTGACAACTTTTTATGTGCATAGCCAATCATTTTTTCGTTAGTATATGTTGTAGTATTTTATTAAAATGGATTTTTTACTTGGACAATTAAATCCATTGCTCCTAAAGTGTAAGTATAAGTTCATAATTATTTTTTATACCTAATTTGGTTCTTAGAAAATAGCAAACTTCAATACTGGAAGACTTCAGAATAAGTAATATTTTCATAGATAAATATAATTAAATATTTTATTTTCATAATCAGTAAATTTTAAATGAGTTTCTTTTATATAAAATAATGTGATGTTCTTACAGTAAGATTTGCTCAGAAGATTTCTGATAGATTGGTATTAAATGACCCGGAGCTATTCTGCAATAGCAATAAATCATAAGTCATCGTTTGTCAATTTCGATTTTCTTTGGACAGCTGTGAGTATTAACGAATGAAACCGCAGTTGAACCAGCAATGCAGTACTGTAGTGCTTTTTGCAGCCTCCAGAAGTTGAAGGCATTAGGCACAATACCCATATTGAGAGATAATTTGCTTGATTTGTATATATAATTGATATATATATATATATACGTGTTTTTACGGTAATATCACATGATTGATTTTTAGGGCTAAATAAGGGTTTAAAACAAGATACAAAACTCTAAACATATTGTAAATAGCGTAAGAGTTTTGTAAAAAAGATTGTTTTTCTATCTATTTTTGCTTGACCCAAATTTATGCTTCATTATTGACAAAATTGTGAAATTTTTAATAATTAATTAATGATTATTAATAATATATAATTAAACAGTTAAATATATATATATATATACATATTTTCTTTATAAAACTGTAGTTTATTCCGTAGTAATTGTTTAGAAGTTATTATTACCGTATGATATGATATTCTATTGGAAAGAGCAATCCTTTCTGTTTGCTAAAATAAAAAATAAATAAGTAGATAGGTATATCTTTCTATCTAGAACCCAATTTAGTAGGTTATAGCCTTAGTATTACTCTAAAACAAGCAGAATTTTAGGTTTTAGTAACTGAATATTAATTTATTTTATATCCTAAGATGTTACTAATAGAAAAAAAGTCTAAAAGTATTTAGACTAGATTATTTAGAATATATAATTGTATCAAACTGGATGACTATAACTTATATATATTAATATAATTTGTGTGTAAATAAGCTTTACATCTTTATTTATTAGAAGTACTCTTAGTAGATTTTAGTAACTCTGAAGATGATTTCTATAACACTCATTATATTGTCTTCAATCAGTGCATTGATGTACGAAGATGAATTCTTTGTGAGTTGGTAAATCTACGAAACAAATAAGTAAATCTATGTATCAATCTATGTGAAGTAAATCTGTTTGCCTATTTGAATTGATCAGAAATTGAAATTCAGTCTTTGAAGAAGTAAAACGATTTTTCTAGAATTTAGTAGCCGTTTGTAACGACTAAATGTTCTACGTAAGTCAATATGAATTCGAATAATAATATTTATCAATTCTTTATGAATAAAATAAGACCAAAAGAAATAATTAAAAAAAAATTTAAATAAGTAGACAGTACCTGAAGGGAGGAGAGTGAGGGAGTTGGAGGCCAGGTCGATAGCCTGCAGGCGAGGGAGCCCAGCCAGCCCCGGAGCCGTCCTCAGCCTGTTATTGCTCACATCCAGCTCTTCCAGATGATCCAGTTTCTCCAGGAGCTCTTCTGGGAGTACACTCAAAGCGTTCGAGGCCATGTTGACCGCCACCAGCTTGGGCGTCCATCTCAGGAGCTCTGCGTCTAGCCTCTTTAGTCTGTTGAAGGAGAGGTCGCTGCAAGTAGTCATTTACAGTGTAGTATCAGTGGAAGCTTCACTGCGAAATATTATCAAAATGAAATCTTTATATGCACCATACGCACCTGAAGTATTCTCTCGCATCACCAGATCAGAATGTGTTTTTTTATTTTATTTTATTTTTTTTTTGTTTTTTGTTTATGCCACCCACTGTTTAAGTGCAAGTGAGTTTAGTCTACATAAAGGACGTAGTTCTTTATAAAAATATAATGTTTTATTGTAGTATGAAGATTATAAGATTTTTTTCTTCTTATTTTTCGGATATATAATTTTTGTTAGTTGTACATACTTAGGTATGATTTTTTTTTAAATTTTACTTATTTTTTTATTTGTTTCATTCTGTTGTGATTATTGTAACTCAGTAAAATACAGGGAAATATTTGGATTTTTTGATTGAGTTGTAAGCTTACGAAGTATTGTTCGTAAGCTTGCATGGGGGAGTTATAGTGAGAGCCTATGTTATAGATCTTAAGATGTAGGTCCCTCTGCCAACAAACCTTGTAAACTATAAATAGATTATTAAAAGAACAAATAAAGTATTCTTTCAGTAGTATCAATGAATGTCATATCTCGTATCCTTTTCCCTTGTCTTTGAGATTTGAACCCGTATTCTCGTATGTTATATATATTAATATATATTTGGGTTTCATTACATAAAACAATGTTTAGTTAATATTTAAAAATCGCCAATTATAAATTGATTAGTGATGGTAACGAGTCAAGAAAAAACAACAAGCTCTTTGATAGATTATTTATGTAATTATATGTGTTATTATAATATGATTATATATGTTACCATAAAACCTTTATTTTTTTTTCTCAGTTGTGCACTGATGATTACTTTGATAAATCATCAATAAAGATAATATTGAGCCTTATTCACATTGAATTTAAATTAAAAATAATAAAAAAGATAGTTATAAGAGTTTGGGTTCGATTTTTAATGATATGTATCTGAATTCTTATTGTATAGTAAAGTTTTACTTTTTATTTCGAATTCAAGTTGTAAAGGATAAATAAATTTTAGAATTAGTAATGAATTATATTTCTTACAGATTTTCTAGACGACCTTGTTTCCTGAATACGTTTTTATGCAGATGCTCTATCATGTTGTTCCTCAATTTTCTGAAAATACATATTATACTTATTAGTAACAATTCTAAGATTATAAAATAATAAAGATCTTATAAAAAAATTCTAATATTTTAACACGCGAATCGGAATTAATTCGCTATTCATGCTGAAGGCACTAGCTAGTTCGCAATCTGCAACAATAATCTGGCTGGCTGGTGTCATTATCACCCTGCGACAGTCCCACTAACGAAATCTGTCTTTGCGGTTCCTTCACGGGTTTAGTGTCTCCCTAGCGACACCTAGCCAGAAATTAATGTAGTTATCTTCCTTATTTCTTTTAGAAAAACTGCTTATGAATTTGTTTTTATTAAAATATTCAAATTTTAAAGTTAAAAGACCAACCATATATTTTTTTTCACCATGAAATTTCCTGATAATTGATACCAAACACATAAACATACATATTCATATTTACAGAACAATAATCAAGTCAAAACCCCAGAAAAAACGAACAGAAAAGAAAACGTTTAATGAACTACTTATCTAACCTTCTAAGCACGCTATGATAGTGCCAAGGCCCTGTTTCATCATGAAATTAATTGTATAAGTTCATAAATACATGTATAAATACAATAAAGAACAAGCACAGAACACTTTTTGGTAATGACTATTAATGATTCAGTCGAAATAAAATACAAATTAATAATGATAGTGTTAGTTTGTATTTAAAAAAAAACAGGTCCCAGGGCGTAAGTATAATCAACATAAAATGTATATTTATTACAATATTATAGTATAATATTCATTATAATTGTCGTATATTATTTCAATAATACATAGTGTTCCGTTGAAGAATAAAAAGAAATTTTAAATAATTCTTGTGGTGATGATTTATGTTAAATTATAAATTTTTTGGGTTTGTGAAATGATGTACTTCTAATAGAAGAAATTATTTAAGTTTTATTAAAAAAATTCAGGTACTAAAGTAAAGCATGCCGAGATATATTCTGATTATTGCGCATGATATAATACAAATCTACATAATATATGCTACTATTATAACATTTTAAATTTTATTTTAATTGTCCTACACCCGTTTAGCCACCCGATGTAACAAATAATTTAATAGCCTCTAGTTTGTCTGGAAAATATTAATAACGCAAAAGTTGGCTCTTCCTGACCAAGTTGTGAGCTCTTCTGCCGTCGAGTAGTCTTTGAAGGAGATTAGAAACCCGGCTGATTAGAAAAATATTGGACGGCTATTATATAACCTTGCCAATCTCTTTTATGAACTCTCCACATCAAAGGATTCGGGCCCTTCTTCTTTTCTTTCTCGCTTCAATAAAGAAAGAAAAAAATAAAGGGAAATAATATCCAAGTTTTATAAATTAAAGGGAAAAAAAATCCAAACAGGCAGTGACCGGAAGATACTCTCTTGATGACTGTATTCTGGCATATTGAATAATTATTAATTAGCGAACAAAACGCGCTTTAAAAAGATAACTATTAATAAGGTACTATTAAAAAATTTACCTTACAGCATGTTATAATGACAGTATAGTCCCCACTGATTGATATCTATGTACATGATATCAATCAGTGGGGACTATTAACTTTTCGGAAGTAAATTCCTTAAAAAATATTATTATTGCTCCGAATTATTTCTTAAATGTTTTTGAGGGTAAAATCCGTTCATCGCTTCAGAGCATCCTCATTGTCTATAATATATAATTTCAAACTGATAGAAACTACATCTCCTGCCTGTTATATCAAATTCGAAGTGTGAAGACACTTTTGAGGCACATCCTGCTTCTATAAAGAGAGCTAAATAGAGCCTTAGGGATTACCTAGAAGTTAAATAGGAACATTGACCACACCACATTCGTGAACAGGTGAAACGATTTAGGGATGGTCATGGCCACGTCACCTCACAATTTTGAACCTTACCATCTTGAATTTTGTCTTCAAATTTTGCAATGATAACGTAGAGGTTCTGCTTTTTTCCTACTAAAAAAAAGGTTCCGGGACCCAAAAGAGGTTGGGAATCACTGTTCTAAAGTAACAGTACGTCTTATTATTGTTTAAAGGCAACCACTTCAGGGTCATTATTGCCTTAGTTTCCGATTTTTTTATTAATCCTTATTGCCTAAATCTCCGAATTGAAATATATAAATATTTGAAAATGGGAACTCATGGTAAAATTTTATGGTAATGTTATGAGTATTCAAAAAAGTTTATTTACAGTCTGTTTCTTATCCTACAAAATTAATTCGAGATCTGCAGGTAATTCCTACAAAGATGTGAGGGAGTCTTATGCTTGGCTATTCAGCATTGGATATTCAGTTAAGATGTATGATAAGTAGCGTGCAAGAGAATTATACAGGTGGAGAATCGCGGGCCATAAGGTAACCCTGTGTCAGGGCGCATATGACCTATTCGAAGGAGCGTCAAAATCACCCTCTCTCTGCGCACCTTTCTAGTGGATGATATCCATGGGGAAACATCACTTCTAATTTTCCGTGATTTATTCTCGGTACGTCCTTACTAAGTATTGAACCCATGACGCTGCATGGCATGTAGTAATACGCAAATTTCTTATATATATCATTATTTTATAAAATAAAATAATCATATACATTAGATTAATGATTTATTATATTGGTTGTTTGAGAGTGGTTTATTCTATTATTAACACAAACAACAATTGATCCACTTTTACTCTACTATTTATTTCAAAACATCTCCAACGTTTCGGCCCTCAGGCCATTCTCAAGGAGAGAACCTTAAACAACTCTGTTTATGATGTTGTTAATGTTGTCAGTAAGGTTGAATCTATACAATATTTTGTGTGGAATAGTTTTAAATTTATATTATCAAAAATGATATGACATGGGCAATTAGCCTGCGAAAGACTTTTTAAAGGATATATGACATGAATGTTTAAGGTTGTCTCCTTGGAAATGGTCTGAGGGCCGAAACGTTGGAGATGTTTTGAAATAAATAGTTGAGAGTAAAAGTTTTTTTTTTCTACGCTAAACGAGGCATTTCTGCCATTTTATTTGAGAGTAAAAGTGGATCAATTTTTTTAATTTCTGTTAATAATAATCATGTATATGTTAAGCTAATTAAAGTTATGTGATTATTCAAAAGACTTACAGGTGCTGTAGACTTCCAAGAGACTGAAATATGAGCTCTGGCAAGTAATCTAATCTGTTATTTGATAAATCACTGAAAAAAAAATAAAATTTATTATATTTATAGCAACTATTATTTTATCAATAATATGATTTTATGAATCATTTGAAAATTATGGATTATTTTATATCTTTGTGCTTTTAATATGGGATCCTTGGTTATATTAATTTCCTGTTTTCTATAAAATTCAGTGCATATTTGTGTCCCGCTATGTTATCTAATAATTAGAAGTTTATATAATAATAAACATAAAAACTATAATTTGCTATTAATATTTTTTCTCTCCAGGCACCTCATAAGCTTTGTGTTACTTCTTTTGATTAGTTTTATTCTAGTCCACTTTCACAAAGTTATCTAATTGTATTTCGGTGCAGGATAATCTCCCCTCCCCATCTCTTTTTGCAGAAAAGAAGCTGTAGAACAAACTGAAAAGGCGGCATGAACATAGGAAAGGAAAAACAATTTTTCATTTCTTTAAACGTTCATCATTAATTTTATAGAGTGTGCATAGGTGGAGTATTTTAATTCATATTCATTCGCCACGACTTATCAATTTTGCATCAACTCAATTGAAATTACTCTAAGCAGTGTTTAGTAAATAAAAGAGATCTAATGCCATTCCACTTTCTTTTTTAATCCTCATCTACTTGGTCCAGAAGGCTTAGTAGTAAAAAAAAAAAAATTACCGCTTTATTTCCATACTTAATAGAACTAGAAACCTCTCCTTTGAAAGGTATATAAACATAAAGAATTTACTACCAGTACTTCTATGATTAATTTTTTACACGAATTTAAAATAAAATACCAGATATAATTTAATAAAATATTTTTTATTTCGTGCTGGGGGACTTGTTTATAAATGAAAATATGATTATGATCGCTTCTTTATTACTTTTCTCCATGTATCCCTATTCCTGGCCACAATAGCCAAGCAATCTCCCACTCTGCATTGTCTCGTATCGCCATCTTGTGGTTGGTCTTCCACAACATCTCTAGTGTTCCTTGTTATAATTTTGAACTTTATAGCGATTTTGAACCATCTTCTCGTATGAAGTCTGGTAACTTGAACAACCTATCTCCATTTCAGTTGATGTGCTTCTTATTGTGGACTTTTAACTTTAATTCTACCATGTAATTTTCTGTTACTGATGCGGTATTTTCTTTTGATACCAATCATGCTTATCGAAAACTTCATCGCTAATTTTTTACAAAAGTATTTTGTTCCCAACCACGTCTGAAATACGTGTACGTGTACTCATGCTTCCAGTACATTTGCCTTCAGTTCTGGTGACGTAGTTGACTTTTAAAAATACTGGTGAATAAAACACGCAAAAGTATTTTTTCGATCCCATGTTTATCCTTCTATTTATTTAATCTGTTCTATCTTTAAATGAATTGTACTCTTCCAAATAAATATATTGCTCGAAAAAACTGATTTCTTGGCTATTAACTTTGACCTCTCTCTTCTGTGAATTATAATTAAAATCCTGGCTCCTCAAGTCTCTCTTCCGATGCTTCAAGAAAAAAAAAATAAAGGAGAAAAAAGTACTACGTTCCTTCGTACGGGTACTTGAACAATTTTTTTTTAAGATTTGGCACTAAAGTTGCATATCATTGAAGAATAATCTTTGGATGTCAACATTAACATTCGCAATGGTCTCGAAACCGCGGCTGATTTGAGGTTCCTCACACCCTCCTGAATGATTGAAAATTGGTTAAAAGGGAAGTTTAGAAATTATATCTAATTGTGCAGTTTTGTGTTTTTATAGGTTACTTGTGCCTACATTTTAATGTTGAGAGCTATTCAATAGTGCCACATTTGTTTTTCGAAATTAAAGCCTCCAGGTGTTTTCCCTAGCTATAGAAAAATCTAATATTTCAAAAAAATTATTTTACTTTTTTTCAAAATGAAATTGTTGAACTATATTAATTACTATCCTTATTGACAAACTTTTAATTTACTCAATGGACAAAACTAATAATCGAAATTGTACATACTAGTGTATATGTAACTAGTGCTTATTTTATTATTTTGTTTTATTTTACTTATTTCTTATTGTTAGTATTCTCATATAGTTTAATTATGCTCATTTTATTGATTTCTCCGTTTATTTATGTAAAGATTTTATTTATTTTTATGTGATTTTTTTTTCATTTATTTATATATTTTTTAGAATGAATGTGATCATTTATCACTATTATTTATTGTTGTGACGGATTAAAATATTTATCAATAAATAAAATGATATCTTAAAAAATAAAAATGAAAAAATAGGTCATGAAGATAATTCGATGAAACGTTGTTCAAAGTTGTTTTATGAAAAACTGGTAGGACTTAAAAAAAAAAAAACAAGAATCAGAGGACTAAGTGACCTCCGAATCTTTTTTTTCTTTCATTAATTCACCAATGTAAATAACTAATAAATCTTACAAAAATTGTCTACAAAAGATTTTACACCTGTTAACTACCTAGTTGAACTATAAAATTTGTAGATAACTAAATGATGTGAGCTATTTTACTGTTATTATTGAAGTTCGTATCAACGCAACCACTATCACTATGTTGCATACAGTGTATGAACGCTAGATAACCACAACCATTAATGGAAAGGATGCTTTGTACTCTGATGTACTCTTCGCTGACATCTCTAATGTGCTATTTATTCACGGCAGACGAGCCGAGCAGGTCCCTCTAATGACCGCGTGCCGTCCCAGAGGATGATGGTGGCAATATGTGATTCCCTTCCCTCTCCCCCGATCTAGGCCAAGGTCTGGAGCACCAGATGCTTCTTCTATGGCCTACTTAGGTTAGGACACGTAGCCCGGGCTCTGATGTACGAAGGGGGAACGAGGGGGATGGAATCGAAATACTGGTGTCATTTATGTCATTGAAGTTTACATACGATTGGATTTGAAAGTTATATGTGTAACTGATGTTTTCGAGTGCCGACAGGATATATGTTCTTATGACTTAGTGATCTAAGACTGAATAATCACCAGTTACATAGTTTCAGCATTATTGACATTTCAAGAGTTGTTTTGTTGTATTTTGCGTTCCTTATTGGTTTTATGCTTTTCCTTATTCGGGGTCTATAATTATAATTGTTGTCATCTAAATTACCTTAATTTTAATGTTTATAATTTTCAAGAATGCAGGATGCGATGAATCCGTGATATTAACTGAAAAACATGACAAGTAAAACTGGAGTGGACTAAAAAAACGTAGTGATGAGGACGTAAGTTAGCATGTAGACGTTTGAGCTAATCTGTGATTATAATTAAATCCTATCTAAATCGACTGCTAATCGTTTTTCCATATTATTCATTTAGTGCTACAGGAGGAATACCTATCGGCCACCTTTAGCGGGAAGACTATTGCCGGTACAAGTTGAAGGAAGGTGTGGTGGTTCCTGGAAAACCAGCGAGTGAGGATCGGTAAATACCCAATGAGTAACGATCTTAAAAAAGGAAATTACTTCATTATGGTTGGGTTATATCTAGAAACCAAATCGGACAGTCCAAAATAGTAGAACAGACTCTGTCTCACAGCTCCTCAAGGACAATGTGGGTTTCCTATGCTCTTTGCTCATAACATGTAAAACGATCCTCTTATTGTCGGGTTCTGGAGACCTTCGTATTTTCCTGTATCGCCTATGAAGCACTGAGGACCAAGGTTACGGGGAGACGTAAGGCTTTACATTTTGATGAAGAGAGATAAGGTAATGATTAGGAGATCTACCTACAGTAGTTAGTACCCCATAGTATGGGACGTGACGGCCGTGCTGGTTGGGACGCAGATCTGAATGTGCTCGGTCTATATTCTATGGGTAACCGATCTATTGCAGTTAAGGTGAGGAGTTCAAAATTTATTTTTGTGTCCTTTACGAAATCAATTTTAATCCTCCCCTCCCCTCGGGTCGAATACGAACTGGTGCAGCATCTGACACAAACATGCTAGTCATAGGGGACAACTCACCCGGCCACCACGAGATTATGTATCAAATAAAATTACCATTAACCGATCATTCAGATTAACTTTTAATAACAGTGAATATTGAAATAGATACTTAGATTTATAAGATTAATAGACTTATTAAATAAAAGTTTTATTGAACTTTCTTATTAATCTGAGGAAAGACATATCAACTGTATTAAGTAAGAATAGAACTTGATTTTAGAAAGCATCAATTACAGTTCAATAATCCTCTGAAGCTCTTTGAAGACATCCTTATTGAGAGCGCTTATCGTGTTGATGGACATGTCACTGTGAAAATAGATAGTTATCAGAAATATTCTAATAATTTACATTGTAAAAAACAAAAAAAAATGAATATTTTGTGAGTGTGATATAATAGTTACAGTACGCAAGTATCATAAGGCACCATCTGGTTTCTGGGTAGAGAGTCAAATCCCTTTCTCGAGCACGAGACAGTCTTCGTTTCCAGAGAGCACCTGCATGGTCCTTTGGAACACGAGAGCCATCTTTTTGGTGACCTAGTCACTTCCCAGCCTGTATTAATAAATGAAGGTAAATTTATTTATTTAATTAGAGATGAAAAATGAAAAAAAAGAAATCTTAGTAGGCGATAATAGGGACGTGACGGCCGTGCCATAGCACTCGGTTCGGAACGTTGTAGGTTTGATTACTGGGGCAGTTAATATTTATTTTTACGCGGGGCCCGAAAAATAAATCTTTACATTCCCACCTTAGTTAGTAAGCGGTGGGAACTCTAATAGCTACCAGAGGTTGGCAAAAATGACTTCTAGGCCCACTTACCGGGCTTGTTCCCCCACCAAATACCAATATTAATACTAATAGTAGGGCATAATACATAAACTAATGTATAGATGCTGTTGTATGATTTTATCTATATTTCAACAGTAACATAAAAACTTTATCGAGAAGCAAAACCAATAATCCGATTAACACGAGGGAGGAATAAAATAACTAATAGTACTGATAATAAATAACAAATAGTACTAATAATATCCAATCTAATGGGAAAACTTCTTAGCGAAAAAAAAATAGGAGTTTTAATTTAGCATATTTAAAAGTATGTAATGTTATTTTTATTACTATAATTTAGAAAACATTTTGAGCGAAGTTAGGGAAATAAATCTAGAAAGACAAAATGATAAAAGAAATGCAAGCCAGTGAGTCACATTACTTTATCATTTCTTGAATTGAATAGCTAACGTTACGATTGGGAAGAATAATCGATAAGTAAAATAAAACAGACTGAGGTATGATCTCTGTAACGACTAACATTATCCACTCTGTTTAAAAATTCTGCTTCTTTTTTTTCCCCCAAATCACAGTAGACCAATTTCATTGTATGTATAACTCCCGGATCTCCCAGGCGGTTTCGAAGAAGTTCACTCATCCAATAATTACATTTATTTTTGAAAAAACAACTCCTCAATATCTCAACCATTCTTTTTATCATTTCGAGTATTCATCGATCAAAATTGTATTTATTGTCCGTATATTTTAGAGTACAAAGGTAAAGGTTGACTATTCTGGATTGACAATTCCCGGCCAGAAATATGAGAGTTCGTTTTACATTTCATGGTTTTATCTGCAATTATGTATTATTTATTGTAAAATAATTAAAACTAAAACACGTGGTGACACCGCTTACTTCTGAAAAACAACTTCATGGAGAGGCATATGCGAGAGAGAGGAACTACATATTGAAATATAATCTATAGCCAAATATGTATAACAAAATATGAGAAATACAGGAAACCCCGTTAATAAAGCAGTACAATGCGTATTTAATTTGACTAAAACAAATTATAGGACATTGAGGATCTTCTTGTGTTTCTTAAATCAAATATAACAGAAATATTATTAACTTATGATGTGGATATACTATGAAATTTCTCCTTACTTATATTTATATGATTGTCTAGAGTTTTTAAATTCAAATGGAACAAAAACAAACTTAAGAACACCCTTTATTGGAATTACTTCAAAATTATGTTCATCCAACTACCTCAAAAACAACTGCCTCTTTTTCCTTCGGGCATTTGCATATCTACATGAAGTAAATTAAAAACGCTTTTTTGTGAAGTGACCGATGTAAAATCATTAAAATAAGATCAGAGGTCACAAAATTAATTTTTTTTTTATTTTTGATCATCGAAACTTAAACATTTGCTAAATCTCCAAGAGACCTCCTTTACAAAAAGATATTAAAAAATATATATATTTTTAGAAAATTTATTTAATTTAAACTAAACCAAATTTTTACAGAAATCAATTCCATGATACTTAGCAATATTAGCGACGATCGTCTTGATATCGACAAAAGCGACCAAACAATTTACTCTATTAATGTATACTTTCTGTGTTTGCGGCTTTAGCGCACTTGCTCAGCCTCCAGTGGCTCATTACCAGTGATGCGGCGAGAGGGTTGCGGTGGGATCTTTTGAGCTCTGCTCTACCCTTCACATCAGGGGGATAGAGTGGGCTCATGGATCCTCAGGTCGATTGTGTAAATATTGTATATATTATTTTATTATTACGTTATTTTATTTATTTATTCATACAGATAGTTTTATTATGTTCATTTTGTCTATTCTTTTGTTTGTATATATTTTAAGAGAGTTTTTTTTTAAATTTATTTTATTTTATTTATTTATTTTTTATTTTTTTATTTTAGTATGTATGAGAACATTCATCACGATTACCTATCGCCCACAACTATGCGGCAGATTGTAATATCTATCAATAAATAAAATATATACTTTCTATGTGTTAACTACAAAGACCATTCAAAATGAAAAATCCTTGCGACAACAAGGATTCCTTTTGTTAGATAAGGATACAAAATCTCGATTTTTATTCATATATCGATTCTTAAGGCATTTAGAAGGTCAGAACACTAAATTAAAAATGGCACCATATCAAAAATGGTAAAAGTCTTTGTTCTTGTGCCAAGAATACAGTTTAAACACCACTTGTTACTCCAGCTTCACATTATTTTTGGAAATTAACATTAAGACTATAGAGGCACATCTATAGCCCTCGTTATATGGATGATTGGAAAATATAGGTAATTTTCAGGTCTCAACATAAAAACATAAAAGACTAGTTTAGGCTACCTCTAAACTAAGACCACTTTCAAGAAAAATTTAAAAGCATTATCTACCCTTTAAATTTTAATTTGGGAATTAAACTACAATGAGGCCAGGTCTCGACACTGAATTTTCACACAGTGAAGATAGAATTTGAAATTTATTTAACTATTGTACTGAGGATAGGTCACCACACTGAGAATGTGATTTACCGCTATTGAACTGAAATATTTATTAAAAAAAATTTTTTTTCCAACAGATCAGACATGATTGGATGGTTTTAAAAATGAAAATAGATCACTTCAAGAAAAATATTTTTCCTAAAACTCTCTAAGATTGCATTGATTGGATTACTTTAATATTTCTGAAAATTTAAACTCAAAACTGACTTTTTCTTTGAGAAATTTGTTACGATTGATATTTTTAGCTGAAAAAGACCTTTTTCCTTAAATAAACTTTCTTTTGTGTTTTAATTTAAGGACACACTTATCGAGCATTGTATAAATAACATCATTAGACTTTATTGTTATCGTAATAAGACATAACAAGGAAATAAGTGAAAAATGTTCAGAATAAGGAGGAAAAGAAGGAAGAGGTGTTGTAACAATCTCAGCGAAAAACTAAAAATAACTACAGCTACATTCGTCTGTCAACTTCAGGAAAATTCGATCTTTGAACTCCTTTTATATAAATAATTCTCTAATTAGTACGCCCTGATAAGTATATTCCCAATCATTTGTCAAATTTTATTAGGAATTTAATTGTTTTTTAAGTTTACTAGAAGGTGACTTAAACTACCCAGTTTTATTACATCTTCAATGTCATTAGAAAGGTAATTAGGACCGAAAAAAAGATTAACACTCCAGGTTAAATACAAGTATTTAAGTTAGTCAATCGTATGGTATCTACTATTAAGTAAAGATATAAATGAATAATGATATAATATGATATAATATAATATAATGAATATGATATAAAGGAAAAATATAACTATTAAATAAGCACAAAATATTTAATTCAATACAACGTTAGTAAAAGCAGATTAGAAATTAGGTTTTGAAGTAATTATGTTTAAATAAATTTAAAGATGATCTAATGCCTGATAAGCAACCGAGTGATCTGACAATAAAATAAGCTTCTTTTCGTTTACTATCTTAATATTTTAGATCATCCCTGCGAAAGTTTGCATGTAGAGAGTGGTGATTCCTCTCTGGGAGGAATATTTGCCAATAGCTTATGTGGTCACATCGATTTCAAGGGAAATCCCTATTTAACTATACACGATGAAAATGAATCAATTAATATCAAGTAGATTACCAGTAGATAAAATCTTATGATGTATATCAACAAATTATCTTGGTATTCCAAAAATTTGTTTTTTTTCGCGAATGCTCCTTTATCGATCACTAATGGATATGCATTCGTCATGGCCTCGACTTGGCAGAATATCATTCTCACAAAATCAAATAGTGTATAAACTGCAGAACTTTATTCAATCTGGAAACACCTTTTCCAAATTAAAACACAAGCACAAATATCATCATGGTTCAAATTCTTCAAGTTCTCTCAAATCGATGAAAACAGAAACTATAAATATATTTTAGTGAGAAAAATTAAATTTATTTTGAAAAAAATATGTGGGAAATATGGATAAAGCAATATAATTCCCATGAACTACATTAATTAAGGCATTGACTAAATGATGATGCTCACCGAGGGTGACTTGTGTTATGTTCTGTTTTGTTTAACGGCGTAAAACTTCCCTGGTCATCAACGCCGTTCACTTCCTATTAGTTTCCAGCAACATTCAATTGACTATTTTATAACACGTGTATACATATATACGTATACATACATACATAAACACACTTTTACACATAAAAACACTTAAACATACACACATATGCACATATGTATGTACACACATATATACAGACGCATGCACGTCCGAACGCGCGCGCACACACATGCACCCACCCACACACACACACACTCACATATATACACTAAAGAAGGCAAATAGTTTCTGAAATGATTTTTCCGAAATTATACAAGGGTGAATCTCTTATTTTATTTTTTTAAAATCATATTTCTGCAATTATATTTTGTGATATCAAAAATTTAAATACCAATTCTATAGTTTTGTCATCGTTTCTGAGGGCTGATGATATGTCAGGTTTCAATCCAACTGCTGAGCTATGACGTAAAGTATGGACATTCCTCAAAGATGTGGCCAATTGAGAGAGTGACTTCTAAACGCGTTAAAAAGGACCCTGATACCGAAGAAATACATGTCAAGAACACTACTGCTCTGGATCGACGCTAGTAAGCAAAATAGTATAAGACCACTGAGTGGAGTAGGACAGGCGAAAAATTAAAGATATCGCCAAGGTAGTGAAAACTATGATGATGAGCCCAGTGTGAAGAAATTGTTTTGTCCAAAATGTGGACCGGACATAAAGCCATAATATCTATGACTTGGACCGGACATAACTCATACCTATCTTCTAATAGTCCCGTCAAGAGAAAGGTTGTATGGAGGACACGAAAGGGGGAGGGGACAAACATTTGACTTCGGAAATTTGTTGAGGGTGTGTAGTAGATGGTCTCCACCCTTACATCTTCCCTTTTCCGAGGGGAAAGATTCCTTTTTTCGGTTATTCGCTTATATCTCGGAAACGGTGTGTCGTACAGAAACTAATAGTCTATAAAGAATTAAAGCTCATATCATTTCAGTTATGAATTTTTATATCGGGAATTTTCTTATCCGTTAAAGTTTTCGAGATATTCGCTATCTCAAATCGATCATTTCAGGAAAATTGATTTTTGTCTTCCATTATTTGTTATACTTAGGGTTAGGTCGGTTACATATGGAACATTAAGGTCTTTATGGATTATTTTATTTGTAAAGAAGTAAGAAGAATTGAGGATTTTGAATTGTAAGGAATGGATACGAGAGGAATTCAAAGGTTTAGTGAAGCCCCAAAGCACAACTCCATGTGTCCATCAGTCTTCTGTGATGTCTTGGAAGATTAGAGCGTTTGTCTAGTAAGTGCGGTAATAGTCGGAATCGAGGATTCAGTCTTGTGGGAGGATTCTAGGTTAGTTGTTTGTCCAATTGTAATTCAATTTATATATAGGATAAAAAAATAGTGTAATATTGAAATCATTATGTATTGTATATAATCTTTTATTTTTTTCTTCTTGCCAATATTGAGGAATCGGATCAGAAATGTAGAAAATTATATATAAGTTATTTAATAATACGTATATTATGATTATTCGTATTAAACAAGGCTTATCAGTTGTACATATAATTTAAAATCATTAACAATCTCTATGATCGACATTGACCAGAAACAAATTAGTTGTTGATAGTCCTTGCTGGAGTACCTTTGTTGGAAGTATGGTGGAAATTGTTAATGCTGCTTTTAAGTTATTCTCTCAATACCAGCGAGTCGTTTCGTGTAGGAGTCGCGTTGGGACAAAAAGGGTTTAATACCGAACACTGACCCCTTTATTAAATAACTGATCCATTATAACTTCACAGCTACGTTATTATTATCAGGTATATATGAGGTATATTAACTTCAACAATTTCGGACTGCCTACTCCTTAAATACTAAATGTCAATTTCACTTCAAGTGATTTTATAAATTTAGGACTTGAAATAGCCAATACGTGGAAACAATTTCTTTTAATTTCTAATCATTTTCAGGCTAAAGATTTATTAGGTATCATTAAAAAACAATTATATATCATGAATGGTATGTAAAAGAACATATATGAAAGTAATGTACCTATCAATAATAATAAAATAATTATATAATAAAGATGCTCCTATCGCTCAAAAACAAAAGAAAACAGGGTTTGTTGACTATACAACAAATATCTATGACTGTCAGGAATGTAAAAAACCAGATCACCTCAGCGCATATCATAGCGCAGTTGAAAAATAATTAGTTACCTTATTTTGTAAACAAATCAATCGAAATATTTAATTTTTAACCAAAGTATTTCTGTAACCATATGTCTGGATGCTTTGTAAGAGAAGTACGCTATGTAATATTTTTAATACTTAAAACTTACTTGGCTGTTCGAGTGACTTTATTCTCTGTTCTAAACTCCTGAAATCTTTCAGGAATCGATATCCAATTTCGTGGGAATCTTCAGTCTCATTAATATAAGCATTTGAACTGCTTACAGCAACCAACAAAAGGACAGCAGTCATCCAAACTGACTCCTCCTAAATATCGCAATAGAATTTTAATTATAAGTAAATGGGAATTTTATAAAAATAATATTTTAAATTTAAACTTTAAATCACTGTATTAAGGTAGTAACTTTTTGTACACTTTCTTTTTGTACAGCTAATAAAAAAGGAATTTTATTTAAACGAATAGGCATTTTATCTTTATTATAGTATTTTTAAACATATTTGATTACAATTTAATTTAATTAGTAGATTATTCTATTCCAGTAGAAATATCTATTCCAAAATCTAGACATCACCAATTTTTTAATTTATCATTAAATCGTTTTCTAAGAAATGGAAGTGTTAACAATTACGAAACTACTGATATTTACATTCAAATCTCTAGTTTACCTTAAAAAACTTAATAATGTACTAATAATAGAAAATTGTATTCTATTTTAATTATGCCTTATCGATAAACTCATTTTTAACTTAATTGTACTTTGTCCAGATTGTTTTTCTTCTTTAGTATTTATTATTTATTAACATTTTGCAGTATATAATCATTTAATGTCTCAACCTCCAGGAAAATGAAGCATAACAATTTTTGAAAAAAATAGTTAATGAGCAAATTGACTATGAAGAATACGAGTCTGTAGAACCTGTACATAACGCCTTTTTTTCTTTTCTTTTGCTTTTTTTTTTTAGTGAAAAAACCAACAAGGGTAAATTATTACCATATTATAATATACACAAAATTACTATAATTTTACTCTACAACGTGAATTATAAAAACAAATATTTCTAATTATACGATACTGAACTCAAGATATAAAGTAGGTATATATGTTAAACATATATATTTCTCTACATTGATATTTTTATTTACATTTTAATAATATTAAATATTAATGTTCGTTACTTGCAATAAAGCTTTTAATAGCCAAAAATGTATATATCTATATATATAATATTTGAATGAAGATTTGAAATTCAGGTCGAATTGAAATTTGTAAAACTTTATTTTAGAATAAAGGAGGTTCATTTAACCTCCCGTCATATTAAGGAGTCCTAACTAAATCTCATTTCTAAAATAAAAACAAAAGTTAATTGTTAGTATTGAATCCTACTGATATTTTACACTTGATTGCGACAGTTAATTCTGAAAATTAATAAAACTAGTTATATATTAAAAATCAATGGAAAAGATAATTGTTAAATTTTCTCAAAAGTCAATGACTGATTTAGCGAAATATTAACCTTTTTATAGTTACCACCATTTTTCAAACAGTACAATTTAGTATTGACCTCATTGTTGTAGATGAGGTTTTTTTTTATATGTATGGTTTAAAAATATTATAGTATATAATATTTTATAAAATATTATATTATCAGTTATTATAACTCATATTGTAAAATTTTACACACAGAATTCATAAACACTTATCAAATCTGCTTGTTTTATTCGCTTCAGTAGTACTGCTCTGTTATACGTCTGGGATATATCTGTTCTGGTATAGCATATATCAAAGGGACTTGGATTTTGTAACAACTGAATGGTTGCTCGCCCGAAAGAGCACGGTGGGGATTATAGCCTGGAATCTTGGAACACGCACCCTCCGCGCCTGGAATTCCCAGGACTTGGGGTGGCAGGATTCCTTAAAGGACACAACAGGACCTTCCTCAGGAGTCACAAGATATCATGGATTGCGAATATCGACAATCAAAAAAGTTGTATAAATAATTGATTTTTTTTAGTTGATCTATAAATAATATGAGAAAAAAATTATACGTTACACTATTTATGATTATCATCTTTATTTATTTAAGCTACAGTCTGTATATATGAAAAAAGAAACCTTTACATTCTTTTGATTGATGCTTGCTAACATTCTTTATGTGACTTATGATTATCAATACTAGTTTTTATGACGAATAATATAATATAAAGAATATTATTATATAATGAATAAATACTGTTTATATTATTAATGGTAATTTAATTAAATTAATAAAATATTTATAAGAAAATAAGTATTTAGTAAATACTCTAATATAATCAAGGATATCTTTTACATAGATTACGAATATTTTCCTTCATTGTTTGGATTAAAATATTCCATTTAAATATAATCAGGCGTTTCACATACTTAAGGTTTTTTTTTACTCATAGTAGATGTTTTCAAATTAATCTTGATTAATCTGTTTATAAAACTGCAACCGGGACTCAGATATCTAAATTTGTTTATAAATTACTATAAAAATAATTTTCATTTTGTACATATATTTAATAACTAGATTTCCATATATATTTTATTATTTTTCTTAATTGTTCTTTCCTCTTACTTAATTTCAATTTTACTCCTCTCATACAGCCTTTATCTTCTTATTACAATTGAATTTTTCATGTCTATTAACACTATTTAGGTATCCATAATGTTAGTTATTTTATTATTTTCTAATCATTCTTTGTATTATTATTCGTTGGTTGTTGGTTGTTCCTTTTATTCGTTGGTTGTTATCTTGTTTTCTGCTCTTAGCTCTGATGAAGGCTAGGAATTCAGGACGAAACATTAACACTAATAAATAAGTCCAACTTATTTCTGTTCTTGTATGACCGCACCCCTAACCATCTTATCCTCGGATATATTATCCACGTTCAACTATCTTCTCATTATATTAGTTTTCATACAACGGATAAAATTACATGCAATTTCATATCAAGACTTAAAAAAAAAAAAAAATCAAGACTTATCACCTTATAATGCCAAAAGGCAATCCTAGGTATCCCTCACACCCAGCTATACATATAGCATACCTCCTATATGTACGTACCAAATACCCACTAAAATCTTCACAGGAGGGTATGAAAAAAATATCAAGACTTATTAATTACTTCTCATTATAAAAAAATAGTATGAATCGATTTCAAAAATATTAGTGTTATTTTGTCAACTTTCAATGCTAAAATATTCATTACCGTCCATATTGTTGCCATTATAATTGCTCCAATAAAACAGATGATGGATATTAGGAAGATTTTAATCAAACATAAGAGTTGTTATATTTTCATTTCCACACACTGACTAATTACAAAAGTGCATCGTAAATGGTATCAGAAGCTATAACATCGGCTATAATAAGGCTATTAAGGGCAGCAATATGTTAAGAGTTGAGTTTATGATTGCCTTTTGGGAAATAATTAATATGGAGTTTTACTTAATCATATTTTATTATTCCTTTGTCATACATATTATTCGCATTTATTGTGTTAGTTTTATTAATCGAAATAATATATATACATAAACCTGTAGCAGTAAAAACTATGAAGCATCTTGCGTTGAGTACTTTGTAGCAAAGTATTTTTTATAGACTAATAGTTGTGCAAGGTGGTTATTTTTTTTGTCAAGCTCAACCATCAGGTTTTCCTTCAGTTAAAAAACCACTATATCGAGGCAGTCTATCCTGTAGGGGTTTCCCAAAATGAAATTTGAAGTAATTTGAACACAAGTAATTATGTCATCACTATTTAACAAATGAGGAAGAAAAGTACTTTCTCCTTATTGAAATTGCTGAGAAAATTTAATTCGAAATAATTAGTTATTTTTTTATTTATCTATGAAAGTAATTTTTTCCTAGGTATCTGAACTATTCCCTTAAGGTTCTTTAAGGTAAGTAATTTATGGATGAATAGTACAAAATTGATACGCAATGATTTAAAAGGAATAATTTCATTTATTATGTATGATTATGTTTTGCAGGCAAGCTATACGTTTTTGATTTGAGTATAACTACTCATACAATTAATTACATAAGCAATTAAATCTGTTTTATTCGATACAATCATTGAATAAAACAGATTTAATTGCCTGTTGAAACCTATTTATTCATTTGTATTAGGTCGTAGGATTCTACATTTATCCATTTTTGAATTTGTAAGCAGTTGCTCATTTGTCTGGACAGTCTTGACAGGATGTTTTAAGGCATGTTTGGTAACATGCTAGTTGAAAAAAAAACATGTTACGTTTGATAAAAGTTCATATAATACACTCACCAACTGGACAGTCATATTGTACCGTACAGCCTGGACACCTAGCTACTACTGGACTAACAACTTAATCGTTATTGGCGTGTCCTGCCCTCAGTCAATTACAGAGGTCCATGGCGACCATAAGTTTTGGTAGATACATATTTATTCATTTGTTAATGTGTGAAACATATAACAGATAAGTCGAACCAATTGTTTGTTGAGAAATACAATCACGCTGATTTAGTAGTTAATGAGTGAAAGCACTCACAAAAGTCGTTAGTGGACATTACGTTTTCTTGGATTGCCATTGCTTCATCATTCGAATGAAATGATGACATCAACTGTTCGTAGTTTCTATGGTAGCCTGTTACTCTGTTGTCCTTTCGAGCTCTTATATCTTTGAATAAATTAGACATATGAAGGTTATTGAGAATGTTTTCAGAACTATTGAGTTCTTGAGAATGAAAAACTGATCTTGAGTAATGTATCTCAAAATATTTTGTTGGACATTGGAACAGCTTAATACTACTGAAAAAGGGTAATATAACTGCATAAGTTCCATAATTTTACGATTATATAAAACCTAAATATAAGTATAATAAAATAAAACGAATAGGATCCATGAGAAGAAGATAAATAATAGAGAAAATTCAATAATAACAGATAAGGTTGAATAGATAGGAGAGAGGAAGGCGAAAGATTGACAAAGGGCAAAAGGGAGAAGAGCGCCATTAGTCCAAACTGGACTAACAATACAATCTGTTCCTCTTTTCAGGCTATAATTATCTAATCTGTCCCCTCCGTCCTTTATTCAAATGCTACGTTTCTGTATGCCTTGCATTGCACTTCAGCTATCAGTCTGTATATATTTTGAATATGAGAGCAAATTGTATACTCTATTGGCGTGTAAATGTAAGTAGTTTTATTATAAAATTTTATCTAATTAAAGAGATAGTTAAGGGTGTTAAAGATCAAGATGGTCCGAATGGAGGTCAAAATTAAATCGAAAAGATTTTTTTTTTTTTAATAAAAATAAAATTTATAGTATTTAACGTGTGTTATTTTCATTTATTAAAAATTCGATCATTGAATCCAAAGAATATTTTCCCAAACGGTCAGGCCTAAAGCATTTCACAATCTTATGTGAAAAATTCAGCAGCTACATAAAAAAAAAAATGTATATATAATTTAATGAAATTACAGAGCAGTCTTTTACCATAATGAATTATATATTATATTCGTAATGAATAATGTTATTATTTTAATAAAGTTTATCACATGGTTAGTGAACAAATGCTTTTTTTTAAATAATTATTCTAAGAGGATGACAAAAAAAAATTAAAATAAAGAAAAAGGTAAATATTAAATAATTTAAACAAAAAGAAAAAAAATCATGTACGACTATTATGCATTCTAATATTTAATTTCTATGCCTATGTAATATAAGCAGATATTGTACAACTAGTATGCTGTGTGTGTATAACTCAATGGAGCTGGTTTTTTAAGTAAAGTGTTTATCTGTTGTTTGGAATTAGTTTATAAAAGGTTCGGAAGGAATGAAATTAAATTCTATTAAAATAAATTGACTAAGCCTGAAGTATAAAATCTGCTGACAGAAAACTTTTATTTGATACACTGATTTACATAGTACATAATAATTACGTTGAGAATTAGAAAGACATAAAAAAAAAAAACAATAAATAAGTAAAGAAAATTTGAAGAAAAACATAGAGTAGTAGTAATAGAGAGTAATGAGAACCTGAAAAAAAAGTTGATTGTAAATATAACAAACAAAACGTGGAACGGTATAGAATGAGAGATAATATTGTAAATAGCATTTACGACTAAACAGTATAAAACGTTTTTTTTAATAATATGCTAGGTAAAAAATAGAAATAAATAATGTAAAAGACAGAAAAGATTTATGAGAAATAACTAATGTAATATACAGGATGAATTGAATAACGTAACGCTTCAAATTTTACAAATATTCATTCTATCACAATTGCTTTACGTAGTATAGAGTTTCATTATAAGTTTTATTACCACTACAAATATTCTAAAAAGTACACAAACAATTAATAAAAGATTATTGGTATAATAAGTATCATCATTTGGTATAACAAAAAATAATATTAGAACTGTAATTTATAAAGGTGATAACAAAGAATATGGAAACCCACCTTGTGGATATTATAAATGAAATTTATGGTTAATATTTTCAATAGTAAAACTGACTATAATTACATCTCAGTAAGGAATTTGTTGAAAAGTTTATTAGAACTTAAAATGTAGTGTTTAATAAATGTTTTAAGAAATAAGAGTGAGAGGTAGTAGAAATAAAATAGAATTGAAAGTAGTCAAAAAAGCTGATTGAAGATGTATACCGACACAATAAAAGATGAGTCTTTGAGTTTACTTAAGCGTTTCATTTTGCACTCATTGATTATGCGGATGACATCTTTCGGTGCAACCGAGAGAACGGTCCATACAGTTACAATATTGTGCCTGCCATACCTAATACGTTCTGTTCGCAATGTCCCTTCTGTTTTTGTTTTCCAAATAATCTGCCGCTTATGTTGGTTGAATATGGTATTAGTTTCGTTGAGTTGTGTATGGCGAGTTCCCGGGTGGGCTTCATCCGCATCTACTGTTTTCTTCTCATCACGGAATATGTTATCTCGAGCAACATGAGAGGGGCCTGCATCATGGAGAAGATTCACATATAGAGCCTTCTTTTGTGAGCCTTTTTTTGCCTTTTTTTGAGCCGATTTATGATCGGTTGGTACAGTAAAACGCCTACCAAACAAATACGGGCGAAAATGATCGACTGCCCAGACGAGGGGTAACAGTTCGCGCTCCAGTGCGCTATATCTTGACAAAGAATCTGACAGCTAGCAAAAGCCACCAACCTATCTACAATATGTGATTATTGCGACAAGACCGCCCCAAGTGCCCTTTCGCTTGCATCCGTTGTCAATATAAATTCATTTTGAAATTCTGGGAATGCTAGCACCGGTTTCGCAATTAGAGCTTTCATGCACCTGTGGTAGCTCTCCAAATGTTTCTCGGTAAAATTAAGTAAGGACCGACCCTTCTTTAAGAGCTGAGTGAGAGGCGAGATTATATCAGCAGCGTTCGGAAGGAATTAAGTTCCTTTTGGTTTGCTGTTGGATTTACTCGCACAATGGCTTCTATATTGGCCGGGTCTGGTTTCACTCCTTTTTCCTGTCCTAAAAATTGTATATCCTCCTGTAAAAAATGTGATTTCTCCTTTGACAACCTTAAACCAAATTCCGAATATGTTCAAACGCCGCTTTAGGGTGGACTAAATGCCGCTATGGGAAAGGGCTAAAGACTATAAAGTGATCCATGTATATTTGGCAATAGTCTTCTCCTAGCCCGCGGAGAGACTCATCCATCAATCGCTGGAATGTAAGAGGCGCGTTTTTAAGCCAAAACAGCATTCGTGTAATTCGTAATGCCCTATACCAACCGTAAATGCTGCTTTCTCTATATCCTCATCCTCACTTGATGGTAACCGGATTTGAGATCATGGGTAGAAAAAACACGAGCTCCCGCTAAGCGATCTAACATATCTTCAAGTCTGGGAAGGGGATACCGTTCCTTTACAGTATTCTCATTAAGTTTTCTGTAATCGATCACTAGGCGATAGGAGGGGTCAGCCTGTGAAATCTTCTCTTTCTCGACAATCCACAAGGGGCTACTGAACGGTGACGTGCTATGCCGTATTATCCCTTGCCTAAGAAGTTCACTTATTTGGTCATTAATTATTGCTGTAATTGACTGCGGGTATCCGCCCTTTGTGTAAGAAACTTTGTTTTCTTTAAGAGTTATCTCATGTTTGGTCTTCTCAGAGGCCGGTTGGGGGCACTTCAATACAAGATAAAGGTGAGAAAGAAATTTATTCAATCATGCTGCCCAAATACATCGGGTTGCTACATTACACAGCATACTGATCAATCCGTGATCGGACATATACAAATTTAAAAATTACATTTTTTGGATATGATACAATATAATAGAAAGATAACATTTTTTTTTCCACACATTATTATTTTACAATTAATATCAGTCTACAGACTAAATACAAGCTTTTCAATTTATTCCCTTTTTTTTTCTTTCCCCTCCATTTTACAACCCTTATTTCATTTTATCAACATATTCCCCTATATAACAAATATTAGAATATAAAAATATAAAAAATAACAAAGTAGTAAATAGATAAATAAATATATAAGTTAAAATACTTAGTAAAGTTGAAATAGGAAAGAAGTAGGAACGAATTGAACACTCTGAATGCTTGAATAATACTGTCATTTATTTTTACCTTCCATATAGGTTATCAGCTGTTATTACAATGATTGTTTGATAATATTACTTATCCTATACACTTCTTATTAGTCATACTACTTATCATGTATATGTACATATATGCGTTGGTGTGTAATATTCAACCAGCTGTAAAGCCTTGCGAGTAGAGGTTTCGCAAATGCAGGCATCATTAGCACTAGTAGAACACGTATCACACTAACATTCACTAAACATACATCACCAAATGCCAACAGTCTAACTTAGACTCATCAAATAGAACTCGGTAGAACATCACTTGTAAATAACTTGCATATACTGAAATGTAATAAGCAATGTATTTTGAACTAAGATATAGTAATGTATCTAACCACATTAATACCAATTAACTTATATATGTCCGCATTAGTCCGCAAAATTGATAAAATTAAACTATGAAAGGATTTAAATTAAAATATATTTAACTTAATGGGATAAGAGGAAAAATGTATTTTCAGCTTGAAAACATATTTCCGGAGATAGCAATAGTGACAAAATGGTTCTCTCTTTAGTTGGTAATACTGAACATATTCAAACATATATAAATTAATTAATTTTAATTAAGTCACTAATAAAAATTGATCGGCCATATTGTTGACTCTTCAAGAGGATAATAAAAAGTTATAATAATAAAATAAATGTAATAAGTGCTGGATTGATTGACAGAGCTAATCTGGTTCGCTGCTGTTGAGATGGGAGGAAATATTAATTTCGAAAATATATTTAGGGAGAGATCCTTAATATTGTGCTCTTGAGATAGCATTTCCTTTTGCAGTATTCGCTTTATATTTTGTAATAAACTAACGAATTCCAATAAAGAATCCTTCAGAAAAGATGTGATGAGCTAAGTTAGCTTATTAGGGCTGGCCATCAGCAGAGCGGAACAAAGGCCCCATTGCCCCCAACTAATGAGACCAGTCTGCATTAGCTATTTTTTTCAGGGGCCGCAACCTGTTGCCCATAGTCACAGAAGGCTGGGGTCCAGAGATCTAAGTCGTCCCTCCTAGGTGCTAAGTCCCATTTGGACATGATACTAATTATCTTCCTCTTCTACTTATAATCATTAATTATACTTTGTAAGGTTTAATCCAGCCTGTATTAGATAAGTATATGTCCTAAAAACTTGATGAAGTGTAATTAAAGATAATTAATTATTTTAACAACTATGTTATATATTTTAATTAGGATTCATTGCTTGGGGCCATAAAAAAGATATTAATTACTCTAGAACTTAATGGCGGATTAAAAACAAAGGTATTATTGGTTCTAGTTTGGCCTCCTTGTGAACTAGTTCTATAATAGTTTTATTGCTGGAACCGACGAATATATTATAGCATAGGAGCCCAATGCATAAAATCATTAAAACATACATCTGCAAATAGTTTTAAAAATAAGTCTCTACCTCATTCCAACGAAAATGAATTTCTGACGGTTCTGACATGTATTTGCTAACTAATAAAATTAAATACGGAATTATGTATTTTTTTCTTGTGTTTATCCTATAACTGCTTAACGGTGCATCCTAGCGAAAAAATTATAAATTAAAATATTGTATATATATATTTCACCGTAAAAATTGATATATAAAAACCCTGACTATCTTCTTTTATATAAAAATTAAAATCTGTACCGCAACAACCCATGAACGGTTAAAGAGCGCAGTACTTTGTAAGAAAGCACTGTTACTAGTCTAACAGTTGTACAAGGAGGTGATTTGGTCAGAATCATGCTCGATCGTCATATTTTTACTCAATTAAGGGTATCCAATTATAAGGTTGGGTGGACTCCAGGAGGGCTCAATCAAGAACGCACAGGGTTGACTAAAGGCTATAGTGTAACATAAAACTATTTTCTGCCCAGCCGGATTCGAACCCGGGTCCTTGGATTTAGTAGCATAGTGCCTTACCACAGTATCACCACGCTCCCCAGCGAAAAAATTATAGTATGAAAAATTAAGCAGCATTAAATTTTTGATGGATGACTTTCGTAATTTGTTAACTAGGTCAAGTAGTATATTGCATACCGTAAGCTGTAAAAAATTAAAAACGTATTTTTTATTTTGCCAACTGAGATATAGTACTAAAATGGGTCTAAAAAAACCTAACCGTATTTCTGGCAGTTCTTAACCGTTTACTAAGAAACTTATTAGTTTAATAAATGAACTAAGTGAAAAATGTTAGATATTTCTTTTTGCTTTTTCACCTATATATTGTATATGATGGATTATAGTGGAATATATCTAATTCGTTACTTTAGGAAATTAATAAATTAAGTAGTAAGTACCTTAATTTGTTGATTATGTGTTTTTTTCGCATATACTTATCATGCCCCACTGACTTTAATCATGAGTTAAACGATTGGAATACACTATGGAAAAATCTGTTGAATCATAAAAATTCTTTAATATTTTCTATTTATTCTTTATTTATTATTGCTAATTATAAGAACGGTTTATTACTTTCAAATCAAATAAATTATAGGCACTTTACTCGAAGATTTTTTAAACATTCTTTGTTTAAGCCCCGTTGAACTATTTCAATGAGAATAAGATGTAGCTGATATTAAGAACATTTAATTGTACATTGACTTGGCGAGTTTAATCAAAATTATTACATTCGTTTTTGAGAATATATAAAAAAAAGATAAAATTTATAGAATTTATTCTGTAAAGTGGAACTTCCGGTGAGCTGATTTTGTCGAATAAGGTGCTGTCTCATCCCAGACCTTAAATAAGTAATCAAAGATTCTTACAATTTTTCTATTGAACTAGTCTGTTTACGGGCACACAGACCATTTTGTGAGACAAGGATTTTTGGACTCAGGGTATCTCATGAATTTCCATAGAAAACTCAAAACTTTTCACGATTGCAATACTTTCCCTTACTGTATTTTCCATATATGAGTGATTGAATGAAACAGACAAAAGAACTAAATAAACATAACTTCTTTAAACATTACAGTCGCTGTAAAGATATTCGATAGATCAGAAAGAAACAAAACAACGTTTTATTAAAATGTAATGAAAAATATCATTTTTTCTAATAGTACCAAAGGATTTTGGTATCTAATAATTGAAGTATACATACTTTTCTTAACAAGCGAAGAAGAGACTTAAAATGTATTGGATAGAAGATCTCATTCGTGATCCAAGTAACAGAATAAAACCCATAGCATGGAGTACTTATTGTTCCGTAATTTTGCTGCTAGTCTGCCAATGCACTCATTTTTATTTTATAAAAATATTTATCAAATATTTTTATATTCTTATACCAAGATAGCACCTCTGCATATAAAATTTGTGTTTTCAAAATTAAATATGGAGAAATTTTTGGAGAACTATGAAATTATGATATAATTTCACTAATATACAAATTATAGTTGAAGAAAAGAACATGAACCAGCAAAATGATTTTTCTGAAGAATTGTTAAATTAGAATTCAAAGAAAGTAGTTAGATGGCAAAAATTGTTCAAAAATGACTGCTAAATATCATGACAGTAAGAGCAGCCGATGGGAAATATGTTACTGCCAGGATACTGACAGAATTCTCAGAATTCTCGTGCTAGCTTATTAGGTAAATTTAGCTGTTTCTTTAAACATTACAGAACTTTAATCATTCAAGAAATGAGTATGTGGATACACGAAGGACTCAAACGCCAAATCTGCGATTTGAAATTCTGACATTTAAACATTTTGTCACATAAAAGCGGTGACTAATTCAATGAACTGAAGTAACGTTGGATTGTCAGTACTTCACCACAATTTAGTAATTAATCATTTACGTTTCGACCTATCACGCCGCCTGCGATGAGTGTTAATCAAATACAAGACCATAAAAAATAAATAAAGTAATGATCATTCTTCAAGTATAATATAAGCCTATAGTTGCACATGATTTAATTTCATGCATGATACTATTTTAAATTTTGACATCTATTAGTGTTATAACAATAAAATAAATATTATTTATAAACGTAAAATTCTAAATTGGATTGATATTAACATGTGTTAATAGTTAATGTTTGTTAATCGTAACTGTTCAACACTTAGTTTTCAATTTTTTTTTAATTGAACATAATTATGTATTTTTATATCACCTGAAATTAATATAGTTCAGTATTCTGCATGCTATTCTATTTAAAATAAAATAGAGCAGTTCTGTTGTTGCTTTGAGAGTGATTAGGCAAATTATTATTTCAGTTGAAAGGAATATGGTCCGGGTGCGGTCAGAAAAACTCAAATAGTAGAATTATACTATTTTAATGAGCCAACGTTTCGCCCCAC
>NW_027115188.1:185950-192329 GCF_000696795.3 Halyomorpha halys | reverse complement strand
GGACGTACCGGACGGATGCTGGTGGATAAGGTGTAGCCCCATCTTAAGGCACTCAACCGAGTGCTGGGCCGCACCACGGTTTCTTAAAATTGTCCCAAAAAATTAAATGGTCCACCATTTATTGTGTATTTTTGAAAATAAAATGTTTAAAAAAAAAAAAGATGTTTATTGGCAACAGTGGCATGCGCAACCCTAACGCACTACCCCACTGTTGCCGAACCCCGTATGGCAGCAATGCCAGGAAGGGGGAACAAAAATAAAAGTATTTAGCTGTAGTTCGTTGTGTATCTGCGTCATGTTACGCCTTTCTAGTGATGTTCCTCTGCAGATCTTCTGTGGTGTGCTATTCTGGTGTATATTGGCATTGTTAGGTACAGGAAATGTAGTAGAGGTGCACCGTGTAGGAGTGGTGGTCCTAGTATTGCTTTGTAAATGAGAAGTTTGAGTCTTAGTGACAGCCCTGGAGTATAGATGAGGTGTTTGAGTTGATATGATGTTGCCTTGACAATCTGTATTCTGTTTTGTATGTGTGCAGTGAATTAGAGTTGTGATTCCAGTTTCATGCCAAGGTATGTGAGATGTTTCTTGGTTTGTATTGTTTAACTCGTTGTGCATTAAGATTTTTTTTTTTCATTGTTCCACTATTGTACAATATCATTTATTATTTAGTTAGGAAATCGATTTATGTTTTTTGATTCCTATTCTTTACACAAAATTACATATTGTAATCATTCTGGATGAGCTGTATTTTATTTATTGACCTTTCTTTTTTACTACTTCTTTTAGCGCTTTAGATCGAAATCACACCTACTATTTACCTACGCTATTTAACTTGTACTTTTTACATACATAGACTTCTATCATACTATACTTACCTATATTATAATTACATTTAGTCCAAACTAAGATGGTCCGGATAGCGGTCAGGATTTAAAAAAAAAAAATTAAAAAATTGAACACATTTTATTGAGTACTATTTTGCTTTTACACTTATTGAAGAATTAGGTTGGCGATTTCCAACAATATTTTCTAAAACGTCCCATTAAAGTATGATTCCGTGAAAGTATAATTGCCTATGTACAGCAGTATTTTAGTGTTTATGATTTTGGAAATCCAAAGAATAGTATGTAATACACAAGGTACTCATTACTTCTTTTATTATTATGTCATACTAATGATTGCATTGTGTAATACATTATATTCTCATGATTTCCAAAATCATAAATACTAAAGCACTGTAGTACGTTGGTGATCATACTTAATATTATACACATACTTGATATTATAATTAATATCATACTTAATATTATATACTTAACCTAGGATATCTCGATCTATCGATCAATATCACGAGACAGGAATCGATTTATGTTCAAGGCAAATCGTTATGTCGATGTTACATAACGATTTGCCTTGAACATCAACTCAGGAGGGCAATGAGGCGTTTAGATGAGATCCAGTGTCTTTCAAGGGAGAAAAGCCATTGAGGTTTCTCGGGAAGTTTACAGAATGAATTATAATAGTTTGTTGTAGATTTTAGGACTGCGGGAACTATGGAAAAGTAATAAAAAAAAAAAATTGACTAAACGGCTCAAATTCGCTGTTACAGAATATGTGAACAATCTGTGATATCAATATAAAATATCTCCTGAAAATTCAGGAAAACTTATACCTGTTTTTTATTTCTGTAATCTTTATTTATTTCTTTTTTCTTTTTTTGTTTATCAATACTCCTGAGAATTTCGTTTTTTAGCATGTACGTCTGTCATTACATCATTATTCTTTATTAACTGCCTAAACATTGGACCTGTATCTATTCTATAGTGTTTATTGTTCGGATTAAATACAATCCATTTGTTCACTCTTTGCTCATCGCGAAAGTACAATTTAGAATGAGTAGAATTTTAGTGTATCAATGGAAAATTATGAAATTTACTCTCATGTGTATCGAAAGCTGATCAGAAATCAATATGGCTGTCTGATAAAATTTGTCACAGGAGATCTAATGCTGTACTATCTGCTCCCTATCTCATTCCCTCCCCACGACACTCTTGGGCTAAGAAGCAAGCTCCATCTATCCTGATTATCTTCCTTCCCCCTTAATACTTCATCAAGTTCCTTCGTTCTCATTTCATATATATATATATATATAATGTTAAAATATTTTATTTTTATATACACAGATGTATTGGGAGTATTGAAATATGTAATTTTTTATACAATAGAGAAAATATAAACATTAAATGTGAATTATCGAATTGAAAGAGCAAAGTTTCGTGGAAAAATATGGGCGTTGTATAATTTTTAATGTCAAAAACTGTAATGGCAAATGACAGAAATTATTTTTCATTTTTAATATGTTGTTTTGCTATGAAAAAGCGGAAAATCTAAGACGTTGATCGCTCAGCAGAAATAATAGTCGTCGATAGATAGAGCTAATTTACAAATCTAAAATAATTTTTGAGGTAATGGTGACGAAAATTTATTCGAATATTATATTTCTAATTCATTAGATAAGGAAATTTAGTACTTAAAATTGATAATATAAGGTGAATGGATAATATATATAATCTTTATCACATAAAAGTAATTATTAATATTAATATTTATGAAATATAGATTGTTTAGATTTAGATTTTCAGTGTATGTAATAATATAGAAATATGGTAAGGGCAAATACTTTATAAGTTATACATTTTCAATCTTCTATTATTTTAAGCACTTAAGTTCTTAAAACTTAGTGAAATAAGATCATATTTATAATAAATAACATTAACAAGAAAAATTAATTCTCCCCTCATTCAAAACACTTATGTTCCCGTTAAGATAACCATCATGACTGAACGAATTCTGAATGAGGTATTAAAAAATATTTCTGTAATTTTTTAAGTGCAGTGATTGAACTTGAATACAATCTCTCATAGCTGACGCCAATAACTGGTACTACATTATTTTATAGTCGAAAGTGTTATCAGACTGGCAGAGCACCTCGCAGCAATAAAAATCGAGGATTGAAGTGCACAGCGGATGAATGTAGGGCATTCTCTAGGATGGATGATATTAAGTAAACCAATACATTAAGATTAGAATCTATTGCCGAGAATGTGCAGAAGAAGGGCATAAAGAGACGAAAATACAAAAATCAGAAAGTGAGGAATAACACAAATATGTAAGGATTAGTTATTAGTGACAACGTTTCGGCCAGAACTTTAGGACTTCATATGGGTAAAGAAAAACAATATAACAACCACAATGAATAAAAGGAAGTACATAATAACTAGACACAGAAGATAACTGATAATATAGGTACATAAGTAAAATTGAATTTATAATGTCATATTACAAGAATATTGAAACTAAATGGGGATATAGTAAGAATTAAATTATGAATAAAAGAAGAAAAAATAAATAAAAGATAAAAATAAACTAAGAAAATACATATATCTAAAAATTGAAGTAATGACAAAAAATATATATAGAAAACTTATAAGTGATTAATTAAATATGTAAAAAGAATGAAAAAATTAAAGTCGTTAGCCCCAATGTCTCTGGTCATTAAAAGTCCGAAAATGCTGTGACATCGTTAATTTCTATTTTTCTATTGTCATATTAAAACTTGTTTTATTCTATTGATATGCCTGATGAATTTTATTTGTCTTAATTTAGCTGTCAATAAACTTTACAAATAAAAAACTTAGTTTATTTTTTTTATTTATTATTATTATTAATTTTTGTGAAGATCAAATAATATTTTTGTTATTATTTCTTCTATAAACTAATCCGTAGATTTTTTAATCTCACTTTTTAATAGTTTTAAGTCTGACCCCCACCAAAAAAATGTTTACAAAAATATTACTATGGGATACGCCTTCTACTTAACTATTAAAATAACTTCCTTGAACTCTCAGGTTAAAAGATATTTTTAGAAAAAAAATCTACATCAATATGAAATACACAGATGCTTTCTACTGTTTTGTGACCAAGTGAACAACTATTAATACAAATTTTATTTATTCGTTTGTATACTTTGTCTATTTTTCATATTAATCTTCTCATTTAGTTTCAGTACTTACGTTTCTATCTATAAAATGATACTGGATAAGTGTCTAATTATTATTTATTCCTGTTTTTTTTTACCTAAAAGAACTTGTTTAAATAAATTGTATTAAGACTGATGTAGCTGCCCGGCTGGTAAATAAGATGTTGGCCTTGCACTATATAACCTTCACCCTCACAGCTGATAAATTCTCGAGGAGCTAGACAGTGAGCGTAGACTGATGGCGGTGGAGACTAATTGTCTGTGGGTGTCTATAGCTCAGCGTCTGTGTCCTCTTTTCTAGGGCACTGCATTATTGTTCTAACTCACTATCTCAGCCTCAAATTAATATTATATTGGCAACAAATTAATAATCCAATCTCATGTCTACCTTTTATTCACAATCCGAGGCGTTTAGTAAAAAAAAAAAAAGGTGTTCCAAATGATTTCCAGATATAATTCACTCAGCCTTCTTAGGTTTTATTTATTTTATAAATTAAATATTACACCTAATTAATATAATATTTATGAATTATGAGTATAATTTCACCATAGAATTCGAAATTGAAAACGAAATACCGTTTATAGATGTTTTCTTTATTTGGAAATGAAAAATAATCGTTGTGAAAAACTATTTATACAAAAAAGTACGTCCGCAATACTAGTTAATGCTCCGAAATGATATAAAATTAACAATTCAAATCATTAACTAAGAGAAAATTATTAATCCAATATACCAAAAAAAAAAACAAGAAACAGTTGACTTCTAATAAGTGGTCAATGCCGCAATGTTGCAATTACAACAGCTATAAAAAGAAACCAGTAGTAAGAATTTCTACCCAATTCACTTCAAAAATGCTTCTTAAATTTTTCAAAAACACTCAACATCGACAAAAATAAAACTGATTTACACATTATATTAAAAAAATATAAGTGTATAAAATATGTAATCGCTGTAACTAGAACTGCGGTAAATCCTACTTCAGAATCATAAGAACATAGCTAGAACAAATACAATTGTACATTCATGATGAAGAACACAAATAAATTAGCCCGAAGTGCTCTATTTCAGACAAAACAGATGCATTCAAATTTGAGTTACCTAAGATAACAGGAAACCAATCATTTCAATATGAAAGAAATGTTTGGCACAGATAAATATAACAATACACTACAAGCGAAAATATTGAATGTAAAAAATCGAAATGCGTTTCGAAAGGAATATAAAAACACAATGAAATACCACAGAACACATTTTAGCAAAATTTATAGATTGAAGTGGCTTTAAATTTTGCTTTGTATCCACGATATGTTATAATCAAGGATCGGATTTCTATGGAGCAAAAAATAAAAAAAATGGTATAATTATGCTTTAAAAACAATAATATAGCTAGAATCTACTAATACCTATACTAAAGGTTTGAATAAAGATAGTGATAGGAAATTGAAAAAAAATTAAACAATAATTATTTCAAAGTTTTTGGCATCGGTATGTGCAACCTTTCAATAAATCAAATACAAATTAATGAACACATAATTAAAACAAACATATTAAAAAAAAACGGAAGGTACAGAAAACAAATGTAAGTTTAAATAGATAGGAAACTTACTGTGAGACTATATTTAAAGTATGAAAGTAGCATTTATATTCTAACTGATAATATCAACAAAATAAGTAAAAGACAAATGAATTGATGCGCATTATGCACTGCCTTAAAATTTATTACAATATATATTTATAAATTTGGTTATTTAAATTCTAATATTTTATTAGAGAATGATATTTCAATATAATTTTAAGATTTTTAAAGTAATAAACATAGGGGCTCGTAAGGAAAATTGGAATTCCGGGAAATGAAAATAATCCGTACTTAATATTTGAAGTTAATTGTTGAAGCATTTGTTATATTGTCATAGACTTATTAAATCCATAAAGCAACTCAGAAAGGACAATCAAAACTGAAGCTGATGAAAAGGCTAACAGGGACTAAATGGGGAGCATCCCAAGACGTACTCAGTACGGCCTACAAATCTTACGTACAGCCTCATCTGGAGTATGGATCTGAACTTCTAATTACCTCCTCCAAAGCAGCGTTAGAAAAGTTAGACAAAGTTCAAAATCAGGCCTTACGCATAATCACTGGCGGTGTGAAATCGACTCCAATTACAGCTATGGAACTCCAAGCAGGTCTTGAACCATTACAGGATAGGAGGGAGAAAACTGCTCTATGTCTTTATGAAAAGCTTATGCGACGAGAGGAACACTGGTTGGATTATCGTAAAGCGAATGAACGACTGAGGTCCCATCGCACTTTTCTTTCAAAAGCCGAGGAAATGCTTCAC
>NW_027115188.1:177195-185343 GCF_000696795.3 Halyomorpha halys | reverse complement strand
CTACAGAACAGTGAAATCTCTTATAAGCGCTTATTATAAGGACAGGACAAGTGCTAGACACAAAGTTCAAGCGGAAGGAAAGAAGTGGGAAAGCCTACTGGATAAGGAAAAAAGAATCCCAGGCAATCTTAGCAGAGCTGAGAGAGTGGCCTGTTTTCGGCTAGTGACAGGACATGATCTGCTCCAAAAACACCTCCATCGAATTGGCATCGTAGATTCCCCGAAATGTCCTCTATGCAACATGGGGGACATGGATGGGGACCATCTCTTGGCGTGTGTTGGTCTGGTGGATGTTGAGCGAGATACGGACGAACTAAGAGGACCAATAAAATTATATTGGGCTGCGAGAAGGAAAATGCCGTAATAGCCCACTTCCTGTGGCGTAGGGGGAAAAAAAAAAAAGACTTATTAAATGAATATGCATTTTAAATTTCATCATCATTGTTGCATTTAAATTTTTTTTATTCAATAAAACTTAGCTAAAAGCATTAATTTTTTTTTTAAACTGGAGTATTAAAAACTCGAACGTGCGAAGAAAATAAATGTGTAGACAAATAATTTCACTGTAATTATAGATATTCAGAATATTGTTCAGAATCTTGAGGAAAATGAAAATCACTAAACAAAATATGAAAATTCACCAGTTAAAAATATTGGGACTGAAGAAATATCAATAAAATACACGACAGACAAAATTGTAATTTTGAAATCAAAAATATAGTTTTTGACTAATGAAATATAAATTCTTTGCGATAGCTGAAAAAAATATTTTTTATAAAAATATGTAAATATGATTGCCAAATTTATCTTTCATAGAGTAGAGTTCTATTTTATGTTGACCTCAAATAGACTTAAAGAAGCTTATCGTGCTACAATCTGAGGAGGATTTAAGTTATAACTTCAGCATAGGTATAGGAGCTAGCATGGAGCTAGCATATTACTATAGTAGACAGAAGCTACTGTAATATAATAAATTATAAGACCATTTTTGCAAGCCGTGGTGGGGGCAGGGCGTTTACCCCTAGAACTACGCCTGCGCACCTAACCTACAATAAAACAGTACACAGTCTATATTGTGGCTATTTATTCAGCCTCCTCTCTCTGTCTAGAATATTTATCGCTATAAAATGGTCATGCCTTCTATTATCCATTATCCTTCATTATTTAAATAAAATTGTAATTAAATCGAGTAGCTGTGAAACGAAGTCAGTTTAACGGCGGCATTAGTTCATTTTTTTTTAATTATCGTATCATCAACATTTAGTACTTAGTTCTCATGTAGAGAGATTTAGTCCCGGTTGTAATAGTTATATTAAGCAGTAAAAACATCAATTCCTGGCATTATATAATCCGATAAAGGGATTTTAAACATTTTATTACAAAAAAAAATGAACCAAAACATACTTAAATTCTAAAAACTATTATAACATATAATGTACTAAATACTATTTAAAGAACCGTATGTTATCCTCTAACTCAACCTTTGTCACAAATTGATATCATTTTATTTTTGTGACTTATATGAGCAGTTTTTAATTCAAGTCTATACGTGAACATAATCACGTTTAGAGTTCGGAGTTAGGAAATAAAATACGATGATAGATGATATTCCTGATATAGAGATTTTCGATTCTATTTTTTGGGATACTAATTATGAATACTTAAAAATAAAATTAAAGCACTTGCGAGGTAAAAAAATTGCCCTCGAAATAAGCTGTAGGATAGTAACCCAATGAATATAATGTTGTAGTGTTACTTGTTTTGAATTGTTCCTTAGTCACCAGACATGAAAGAGGGCCGGATGCGAAATATAGAACATTTCAAAATAAATTCCTGAAAAAATTGCATTCACGTTTTCCAAAAATTTACCTTTTTTTTTTACTTTCTTTTACCGATATATGGAGTATATATTAAGTGAAAGCATAGATACCGTGCAGAATTTCGAATTCGAGTGGAAATATTCGTTAAAATAACCAAGCCCCCACATGTAAATAACCAATAACCAATGCCCCAACTCAATCAATGTGTAGGTGCTATCATTTTTCAAATAGTCTAACAAGTCCAAAATGAAGAATTAAAAAAAAATCTTCCTCTAAAGTGCCTTTAATTTTGCTTATTTGAAACAAATGACTAGTTCTCATTGTTAGCAATAATAAAAAAATGGCTAAATACGAAATATTAAAGAATTATATGAATGAATAATAGGGTAAATATGAAAAATAGAGACCACCGGTAATTTTCCAATCGCATTCTCCCAGCCCTAGATCATCTTATTTTGTATAAAATATTTTATTATTGGCAGGAAAAAAAATCGCCATTGTACCTCGAAAAAATCCTAAATACGATTTTTAAAAAAAAAAAATCAAAGTTGTGTGTGACTGTACCGGAAAAGATTTTATTTCTTTAGCAATATTTTAATCCAAATCCTAACACATAACATTCACATTCTTTCTTAGAACATGTCCTCCAGTATACATAGACAACAAACCGATTCTAATTCAGGAAAAGATCTAGGACTGACTTTCGGATGACATGGGGTCCTCCTGTGAAGCAGATACAACTTACGTTAAATAAGTTCCTAAAGTTACTTTACGACCTGTTTCACAGATGATCTGCCCTGAAATTGAGGCAGTGACAATACACATAGACCTAGTTGCGGAAACCTATTTAGACATATGCTTCCCAAATCTATCAGACAGCCAAAAGAAAGAAAAACACATAAACAAACAAAAAACAATTCCATCAAAACACTACGACAGATTACACCATCTCCATGGTACCTCAGCAACAGAACACTATACACAGACTTACTGTATAAGACCACTTTAAAATGTCTGGTTACCACAAACATTTGCTACAAAACATCTCGATGACTAAAAAGGAGCTGGATGAGGGATCTCCTAAAATAATGAAATAATTAAAGTCTCTATCATACAACTCATGTCATTGTTGTAATTTTGCAAGATGTAATTTTGCTGCTTGTCTTATTTATAGCATGAAAAAATGCACAGTTATAATCAACTGTCTTACACAGTTTTGCTACGCCCAACTTCTTTCTCTATTTACATGGAGGTAGTCGCGTGCCTCCTTAGAATAATCTATTTCTATAGATAATAAGATAGAGATTCGACCATTTTTATACAAAAGATAAGACGCTAGACTTCTGAGATATTGGGGAAAATCGATAGGGGGGCTGTTATTACATTAGTGCCTTCGACCGGTTAGTTCAAGGGGGACAAGACCTCTTTTGCTTTATCTTTAGTCGATTAGTCAAATTTGTTCGATTGCTAACTCCAGCTAAGTCTCCTTCCTCTATTAATCTTCCCAAGACTGACAGTCTGTCGTACATTACTTAACCTATAGCTGGTTCTAAGTGTATAATATTTATGAATACAAAAATTATATTAGGTAGTTTTGTAAACAGGCCTTTCTTTCATTGTCTCTATTTCATAAATATTTTTCCTTCAAGGTTTATGAAATTTTCGTTCGCAGGCGCTTTCTTTTATTTTTAAGATGAATAATCTGAATTAATTCTACTATCATAAAAAAAACACCTTCGTTTGAGCGTGTATATTGCGTTTTAAATCATGAAAGCTTTTATTTTTTTTTCCGCATTCGATTTTCGATGGAAATACACCTTTTGAGTTCAAATAACCATGTCTTGCAAAATAACTGAGTATAATAGACTTTTAACGTTTTTAGGAATTTCTCCACTTATTAACAGCTCTAACTATTTTGATTAAAATCCGTAAATTGGAGTGAAATGAAATTCTAATTAAAACTAAATAGGTATTAACCTGGATGAAATATATAGGGTTTTAATAACTAATTTAAAAAAATCGCCTTCTAAATTACCTTTAATTTTGTATATTAAAATGATTAATCATCACAAAGTTTTATTAGTTATGAAAAATGGATAAATATCAACTATGAAATTATTTGATATTTATGAAGAGAAGTTGTCAAATATTTTATTTAAACACCTTTACGGAAATATTCGTTATATAAACCCATGCAAAACAAACTATTTCAGAGGAAATAATATGTAGCACTGTAGGAATACATGAACTGTAGGATAGTAAAATAGTACCGTGCGCGCATCACACTACTTTTACTTACCCAAATTTTGAGTAAATTTAAGGCGATGTGGTAAATTTGCTATTTTTTTTTTTTTTTTGTGATTTTCGCCGTATTAGATTTCGTAAAATCAAAGAAAATAACAGGAGAAAATTATAATGAAAATATTTTTATTTCTATACAGCTATAAAATTACATATTAATGGTTCTTGACGTGGGAATGTTGAATATTAACTTCATTCCTGGCAACAGTAAATGCTTGCAATCATAAGAACTGTTTATTTTGTTTAATGAACAAAATTAAAGATACATTAGAGAAAGATTTTTTAAATATTCTTCATTTCAAACCATTTTAATGCGGTTACCTGTATGCAATTAAAGAAAATTCGACGTACATTGATACTTGAGTTTAATTAAAATCGTTATTAAAAATCATAGTTTGTTACTTTATTTGCTCGATTTTTAGGTGCCGTATACAACTACAAGGTGAGAGGCACCGTATTGTGAATTCCGTGGTTACATTTGTAGATAAAGTTTGTTCTCCTTTAGGAGCTCAAATACGTTTTTCCAATTTTCTAGCAGTAGGGCTTGGCTTTGTCTCCGGAGGCCAAGCTGAGGAGGTTCTTGACGAATCTAAACGCGAACAGTGTTCCAGGATATGCTCCATCGTCAGGATACACTTACAGCTGTAACATGTCGGTGGAGGATTCCCTTCTAGAGGGTGCATGTTAGTTAAACTTGTATGTCCGATCCTCAGTTGATGGCTTGTCGAGGATGATTTTCGAGGATTGGCAGAATAGGTTGAGTTTCATCAAATGATTTCTTCTTTTTATTTGTTTTAGGGACCTTGGACCAAAACCAACGCTATGATTCTTTCCATTGGTTCAGAACTGATTTAAATAATCATACAGCGCCATGATACAATTGGACACTGGAAATAAGGTGCATGCTTCTTTGGCAGCTGTGTTAGCCAGTTCGCTCCCCGTTATACCTGCATGACAGATGACCCAGAGAAAGTTAACTTTTTTATGTATTTTTTGAATTACTGTTATGATGGAAAATACGATGGTGTCACAAAATTTGAAAATTTTGAATTGGTTTGAGGCTCGAGTAGGAATCACTACAGATCAGAATAGAGGTGCCATTTACTTCATGTGTTTGCGTTAAAGCCAAATAGTGGTTATTAAAAAAAAATCGAAAAATATAAAAAAAATCGATCATATGAAGTGGCAGTCTGTCGATTTTATATTCTCTAACCTCATACATTTTCATTTGTGAGCAAGAATGCTTATTTATATGCAGACCACTTTGGGAGACTAGGTTTTTATACCGAGGGTACCTCAAAACATATATCTCTTTCGAATGCTCCAATTAGAATGCTTGCACTATCGCATCATGAGTGAAAATTAAAATGGACTGCGTCACAAAAAGAAACATCTTTGTCTATACTCAACTCAAGTCTCTAGAAAATAAGAGTGAAATTAGTATCTGCTTGAACAATATGATATCGAGGCTGATGCCTAAAATATTTAAACTTTAGAACAAATCACTGATTTTTTAAATAGTTAGTTAGGAAAAGAGAAAGAGAGAGAACGAGAGAGAGTGAGTGGTATATAGAGAGAGAAGTAGGTAGCCCGTTGGAGACGGGCCAGAGAGGACGACACTGGAAGCAATATATTCACCTCCTTCCTCTAATTAGCAATATCTCCCACCTTCCCCCGTCGGAATTAAATCTGTAAGCTATGCTCTCCACTTCTGAACCAACTTTCTCATTATTTTTTATGCATCAAAAATGTCTTAGTTTCAAGAATTAGAAACAATCCTGGATGGTTTTCTTAAATGAAGAAGAATCTGTCAGTTTCTTGTTTCTGTGTCTCCTATTGAATCATTAACATTTTCCAGTTCAATAGACATCTGTTGTCATCAGTATTCACTTAGCCCTCATTTTTTTTAAACCAGTTATATTATAATATAAAGAAAAACTAGGAGGGCTGTGCTATAGTACATTATAGTAATACAAATGGCTCCAAAATGGATAAGACCATTCACAGCTGACTTGAGATAGAGTGATGATTGAAACAAACGTTTGATTTTTTCCTGACACCTAATACATTTTAAAACGACAAAACTAAGAGGAAAATTTTTTTACAATACGAGAATTGAATACCAACCCCAGTTTTTAATGGCGTTTTAGAGATCTTGATAAAGGACACTATTCAGTTGAAAAATGCAAAATAATCTGTTCTAACTTGACCTTAAATTTGTAAAATAGTTAATTTTAGGCATCTGAAGTTGACAAACACGATCTTGAGGCTTTTTAGATTCGCCTTAAATGAAGCATGATGTACGCATTACACAAAAATTTCTATCTCCATTAACTTTCTCGAAATGTAAATGTTTGTCAATAATAACGATAACGATACATTTCACATGTCATCGTCGCTGGAAAACGTCATCTCCCGCATCACATTGTTCTAAAAGACAGCTCCACCAACAGTTTTCGTTCTCAATTGTTTGCAATGAGTAAGGGCGTCTATCACCATTCGCTCACGGGCCCGACTTTGCAATGTCATAATCGGTTTTTTTTTCTCCTACATTTTCTATCGATTCCGAACTACCGATACTCTGTCAGAGTATAAGTCCTCGAAAAGTTCTCAACTATCGTCGGGCAGGGAGGTGAAATCGTTGGGGTCGCTCAATCGTTTTGTGAATCCCGTTGGTTTGGTTTGGGTAGGCGGTAGGTTGCGTCTTACACCTCTTTTATTTCTTGCGATGCATCCCGTACTATTACCCGCCAACTATCGTTTTGTCAATCTTTCGATTGACCCTTTACCCCAAACCCACCATCACACAAAAGACAGCTCTTTTAGAACGGTGTGATGCGGGAGATGACGTTTTCCAGCGGCGATGGCATGTGAAATGTAGCGTTTATCGCGATATTCCCGATTAACCTTGAAATATTCATGTGATAGGGTGCGTTTCTTTTCAAATTTCTTTCGAAAATTTTCAAAGCGGTTGAGCGCTCTTTACTTGGAATCGTTCATTACTGGAAAACTGCATTTAAACGAAAAGTGATGATGCAATAATGAAGTGACCAACTTCATCGCGAGAGTGGGAATCTGAACACCGAGAGGGTCCAATTTTGAAACGCTTGCGACTTGATCCGTTTCCCGTAATTCGTTTATCTCCCGCTAGGAATCGTCCCATCGAGAAAACAGAGTGGTACAATGAAGGATCGTGCTGCGATTTGGACCTTCATAGGGTGAGTTAGCGTTAATTGGCCTACGTCTTTCAAAATAGCTAATTTGGATTTTTATTACAGGTGTATATCGGTATTTACAGAAAGAGATTTTAAACTTTATGGTACTACTAAAATAGATATCGTTATTATTTCATTAGTGATATTTAACGGCTTATAAATAGCAGGTAAAAGATGTCGGCTTCTACATGGGGGCCAGAAGCGGTAGAATTAAGGTCAAGGGAGCAATTACCCGCGATAAGAATGATCAAGTATTCCTGAACAGGTAGAACACTAGATGGGTGGCTAGGCAAAAGAACATAAAAGTGCTTTAGAGATCAAAAGGTCTCCTAGAGACCAAAATGATGGAGCCCTAGATTCTGCCCCAAAAACTTTATTAACCAATGAAATGGCTGGAAGAAAGGAAAGGGAGCAATAAGAACTCGATCAAGGAAGAACGAAGGAGATTCATTCTGGGAAAGTCATCAAAAGAGTATAGTGAAGAAGACCAAAGAAGCAAGTCCGATGAGCAAGAACCGCCAGAGCCCAGAGTTGAATCCCGGAAACTGAAACCCGCAACACTCATAAGCTCTTACTCGTTGCAAGATGTAGTTTTGAATAGTAAAACGATTGCATTTTAGAATTAATAGAATAAAAATGGCGTTATTAATTAAAGTTTTTTTTTTATATATATCGTTCATAAGTAAATACTTGTACATATAGATGTAATGTTATCTCGACTTCATTTTATTGTTTACACATCCTTTTAGCAGCCTGATTACCATAACTTAGGATATTCGTGAACACGACAGACATCATTCGAAAGGATATAT
>NW_027115188.1:168959-177080 GCF_000696795.3 Halyomorpha halys | reverse complement strand
GGAAGTGATATAAATATAAATATAAATACACAAACAAATGATAACTGTTATTTCTGGAGCCATCAGTTGTATAAACCTTTTTAGTCAGAAACATAGCAATGGACAAATCTACAGTTCTTTTCTTTCATAAAATGTTTCTATGGGGAGAAGTGAAAGATTAACCATGACTTTAAGTTATAAAAATTTCGCTCAAAATTTCCTCTGAATTAGTGTGTGATAAACTCCTTATAGTTGTATCAAACAAACCAAATAACAGTATGAAATAAAAAACATTATTTCACGTTTAGTATAATGTTTTTATCGAACATTCCTATATATTACAAATTAGTCCCAATGCAATCTAATCACACTACCTGAACAGATTAATTTATATAAATGCCTTAATTAATGTTTATAATGTATGCATGTTCGTGTTCGTATTTAACTGCTAACAACGCAAGCCCTATATTTTGCTGACATATTGTATTAATGATACTATGTCCAACATGATTACCTAATATAATTGTGTATAATGCATTACATATGTATTGAATATTACATCAATGTGTATTAACTACGTCTGGGTCATCACTCCAGTTATGCGTTTAGACTTACAATTACACGATGTTATTCGTTAAGTTATAAAAATTGCCATAGTAAATCCATTATTATTTTTTTTCTTTTGGTCTATTAGATTGGTAATCATTTCCAAAAATCTTCTAATTAATATGTATGGCCATGTAATAACCAGAATAGTCAAATGTATTTTTTTAACCGATTGGTGTTTTTAATTATAATTGAACCATGTTCTACAGAAAGGAACCAAACTTTAGTTTTAACTTACTAAGTTAAAATTTATTGGGTTAAGTAATGAAACCCCCATAAGACATTATTCAATTTACTATAGCCTTCTTTTAGGATTCTGAGTTGTGGTGTGATCAGCATCGTTTTAATCCTAGGTAAGTAGGAATACTAGGATCGAGAATAATTTAAATCGGTACCAATTGGTTTCGGATTCAATTCCTTCTTTTTCCTATTCCGTGCAGGTTGTTAAACTACTCAATAGATCTGAATTCTCAAAATCTCATTTCTTCAGATTCAATTGAAAGTGGATGAAGCTGGTCTGTGGAGTTAATAGTATATCGACCCTTATTCTCTTACCAACTCCTTTAATCCGATCCTGACCTGGCAAATATTTATTTACCGCCGCCCTAACGAATTATAGAATCACACCCCAATGGGACATCATGCCCATCATCTCCCTGCGTTTAATTCATGGACTCATTCATTTTTCGATATATTTAAATTGTTTTAAAGGTAATAAAACATCTAAAAAAAAAGGCGCATACTAGTATTTATTATCGTAAATGTTCAACAAAATTTTAAAAGATTTTTAAACAGCCAAGGAAAATGTTTTCTTGTCAATTATATTCACTGAAGTTATAAGGTTATTTTTGTAATAATTAAGTCCCTCTTCAAATTAATCACGATAGCTTATAGAGGTTTCACATATTACAGGGAGTTATAGAATACAAAAATTAAAATTTAGTTATATAAATACACTAATTATAAACCTTTATAAATAATTAGTTGATGATATGTTATTTTGAATATTAATGCTGGGTGTAGACTAACTGATAGATATTGCACTTCTTACCTCGTCAACAGGCTCCACCTTACTAATGACGTTAAAACAGGTCTTATTGTAACAATTATGCCAAAAAATAATACATAAATTAAAAACATAAAATATTACATAAAATAATTATCATAAATATTTTATTTACTTATTTATTGGAATTCAAAACTGTATAACCAATAGAATACAATTAGAAATATGATGTTAACAATTATTGACATAACAAATTAAATGTTCTCTATTAATATTAAATATTATCTTAGGATACAAGGTTGTTGAGAATTTGCCCTTTGGTAGAACTACAATGATAATTCTACATTAGGTCTCGATGGCATCTTCTTTTCATATGTCTTGGAAGATTATCAGGAGTTGAAGAAAAAAAAAACAAGATTATAAACGGATGGGTTTAAGTAATTAATAAAAGGAAGGATAACATTTATGTTTTTGAACAAATGGGCACCGAGTAGCGGTTTTGTTCGGCAGAGATACGTAGATAAGCACAAGTTAAGATTATTTGAAGCATCCCCATTCTTATTCAAACCAATTAATAACTATATCGAAACCATACGACACCACAATATAATACAAAACCTTGTTATTTAATATCGTGACGATAAAAATAGATTCGTGTCCCCGACAGTACTATAAGTAATAAACTAACAAAGGTTGCGTGTTGCATACTTTTAATTTATTATTAATTTTTCCAGATCTGTTGTCAATATATATTTTTTTCTGGAAATGTATTATTTTCATGGCATAGATCTCTCTCTTTCTGTAAATTAAAGGAATAACGAAGCATTCCTAAGTATAGACAACATAATAATTATTATTATTTGGCTGATTCATACAGATCAAGATGTTATATTCAAAGAATAGATTTAAATTTTTTAAAGTTTTTAATCCTGTTCTATTTAGCTTTGGAAAGGCAACGTGGTAAAAAAAAATCAGAAAATTAATATTATTTTGAGCTTCCATATTTTTCTACAACCAGTACAACGGACAAAACGAGCGCTTCACAGAATGTATAGTATAAGAAAAGTGCTACTTACAGAACGTGAATTCGCTCAGCTTAGGACTAAACAAATAGGAACTTAGCTGAATAAAAAAAAAAATATACTACTGGCAAAAAGAAATCCATAGTTTTGAGATATACAGCTTGGTCAAGTGATTCAATTTGCTTTGAGCGTCCTGTATCTGTGCAGTATCCAATCCAGAATCTTCCTTAGAAAGTCAATATAACGTCTTACTCTTACAGCTAAGGCACCAAGTGATCGAATTTTTTCACTATTAACAAAGATCAACGAGTGCTTTTCGATGCAGCGAGAGGTTTCCAATTGGGACAAATTGGAAGATTTACTGTTTATATATAAAATCAGATTTTATTTTAGAAACGATTGTCAGTCACAAAGAGTTTATGTAGAGCGTAGGAATCCTAACACATTCGATATCCATCGACATCTGATCGAACGAATAACGCGGAACTGCACGTCGATTCCGACTGTTATAGCACTTCCTACCAAAACGTTTCAAGCTTCCAATCAACAACAAAAGACTGGTTTACATGACTCCAATAAGGGCTATTTGAATTTACGGACTTCAACTTTGAAACTACTAAATAAGCTTATTCTTCCATCAAATTCATTTCATCAAGTTTAAGGATTAACTCCGAAATCCTTCGTAAAATCTTCAATTCTCCTTACTTCCTCACAAATAAAATCAATCATAAACACCTCAATGCTCTAATGTAGATGATCTAGCCCAAACTGGATATCAATCCATTATTAAATCTCTAACCAACCGAAGACACTAATTTCTTAACTGGCTTCCACTCCTCTTCCTGTCAATCCGTTGAGGTGCCTGAAACGAAGATGGTCTCAAAATCTTCTAATGTAGATCTAGATGTAGATTATTTTCACCACAAGGCTATACTTTTTCAACTTAATAGAAATGGTGCCTGTTGAACAGATTCGATACTTAGGACTCCATCTTGACAAGAGACTTACTTGGAATCTGAAAGAGAGGAGACTGAAACGACAAGAAACTGCTCGTAAATTCCGATTACTACAACACTTACTTGACAAACGCTCTAAACTTCCCATTCACTACAAAAAATTAGTATACACTATGATAATCAGACCAATTTGACATATGGAATTGAGCTCTGGGGCTCCACCAAACCATCAAATTCCTCCCGCATCCAATCCTTAACATCTAAAAGACCTTAACATCCCATTCGTTGCAGGATTGGCCCAAAACAGATATGCGTCTTTTCATTCCAAACTCCTTAACCATCCTAACCCACTAATTCTTAATCTTTCATCCTTAATAATCTCTAATAATCCTCCGAGGCGTCTGAAAAGAAGATGGGCACGGGACCTTTTATTTTATATTAATGTTTGAAGTACCACCGATGGGTGGCTCCTTCCCATGATTTTCAAGTGTATATGAAACATATTTACTTATTGTATTATTTTTTACAGTTGTAAATTACATTAAATAAATAAAAATAAGAAAATAGAACTGGTATTTTTTATATTGGGTATGGTGATATATATATTTTTTTAATTTCATTCCCAGGATTAAAAAGAGTAAAGGTAACTAGTTTATATTAATTTGTATAGATTTTTTTTTCTTTTCTTTTCTTTTTTTTTAAATTTGATATATATATTTTTTTTTTATTGCAAATATTGTTTTGAATCTTCGTTTTATTTTTCAGCCTTAATGAGAGATAATGATCCATTACAAGATAATACTTTACAACAATATAAAATATTAATACAATTTTTTTTTATTGCAATAGGGTATTTAATATTTATAAAATAAAATTATATTTTCTAAAATTGTCTACGAATGGTAAAACTGCTAGATATGAGCGATTCAATTCCTGATTGATCCAAAGAGATCTTTTTAGTGAGCGAGTCCCCAGCTATTTGAAATTAAAAAAAAAAAAAAGAGAGGTGGATCTATGCACTATTTCATTCTTAACCAACGATTTCTTTTTTATGTTTTTATTTTTTCCATTTTTTAGTGAACCGTGTAAAAGCTCTTTGTGGTTGTAACTCTTAGGAAATCAGTGTTGCTAACTCTAAATAGCAGCATTTTTCAGCCTCACTGAGTGCTTGAATCATCTATTTATATTCTATACTATAATTTTAATTTTTTTTTTTCTGCAAATCAAGTCATATTATTATTTTGTATGAGTATTTTTCGTTTGTTGTAAAAAAAAAAAAAAAAATACCCAACCCATGTAAAGATATAAAGGAGTTAGTTTAGAAGAGGAGCGTGGGGGTATAGACGGAGAAGGAGTACAGACAGCGTGGGCGGACAGACAGGCAAGCAGTAGTAGCGGCGGTAGTAGCGTAGGCCACGTGGGGCTCCATCGATCGTCCCCTCCCCCCTGACATTGGCCCTGTAGGGCAGGTCAGATCTGCGCAGGACCCTCTTCTAAGGGGGCCCGGGGGTGTTCACAGTGCCCGAGTCCCGCTCTTCAGCGCCTCATGCCTTCCTAGGAGATGGCCGAGCAGCAGTCCTTCACGTACGTATCCAACACCGACCGGCACTATAGTCTTCTTCTCTTATCTCACCTAGCAGCATGGTTTATCTAGATTTTTATACTAGATAGGGATTTTTTATGGTCGTTTTTATTATCATCTCAAATATATATGTACATATACAAGTCTACCTAGAAATCACCTCTCGATTCAAGCAGATTAAAGAGAAAAAAATAATAGAAACTTATTATGTATTAATTGAAAATAGGTTTAATTAACAAAAAATGAAACTCAGGATTATCTGTAATAAATTTTACAAACCAGATCTAAAAGGTTTCTTCGATAAACTATATTTAGTTGTCGATATTTTCATGAAATCAACAACGATAGAAAAAAAAAATGGATTGCAACATTTTAAAAACAAAATATAAAATAATTAAGAAAAACTGAAGTTTAATATCACATATTTCTCAATGAAATATAATTTAAACATTACATAATTCATACCAAACTCAGACTTATCTGTCTCTATCCAAACAGAAATTATACAAATTGAAAAAAAAAATGGAAATACATAAATATAAATTTATATTTTAAAACCCCATACAGAAGTTTCAAAGAGAATTGGAGAAATAAACGTAAGAAATATTTTTACAAATGTAGATGTTGAAGATTTCTACGGTCACCATATTCCAGATTCGAGCGCTAGCTACTGGGTCGTATGATTTATACCTCTTCATAATTAAATATTAAAATTCAACCTGAAAACTGGGTCATTAACTCTACTCAAAATAAAAAAAAAGTAATTAAATATGTCTATTTCTTTTTTGGGGGGAGGAGGGGAAACGTTACGGTGAATTTTCAAAACGTGAATAACAAATTATACTTATTATTAAGAAAACAAACATTCAATTTTATTCAAAGCGGGAATAAATTGGTCAAAACCAGATTCATATTCTTAGGAATCGAAACTGGGAGATGATTTGTATGGAATGGTGGAATTTCAATGCAGTAGGTGGGGCTGCGTTGTGGAGAACAAATGTTTGTATAGTAGTCATCCGAATACCTTCAGTACTGCTTTATAATCTAAGGGTCACTAAACTAAATGTTATTTATTAAATGAATGACATGTGTATACTTATTTGTTATAAAAACACATCATAAAAAAAAAGTGGGAGAAACCTAAATAATCTATTCCATCCTCAGACCAGAATTTTAATTTAGTATATACCAACTAAAAATATTCAGAGGATTTATTAACCTTTAACATAACTTAAAACAGTTAACACATATTTACTTTAAATTATTTAACAAACGTTTTCAATGCAATTATTGAAATTAAACTTAAAAAATAAGGACAAGAATGACTTGAAAATTAGTAAAATAGTAGTATCATATATTATCATACAGACCTTAGTTGAGTTATTGGAAAAAATAAATCATTTAAATGTAATTATGAAAAAAATATATTTAATTTAAAAAAAAATTTCTATCCAATGGTAATCAATAAAAGATCTTAATGTATCAAAAATGTGTCTCTATTTTATTATCGTTTTTATAATTCACAATATGAACATAACAATTATTAGAGATTCCTAGTGCCAAGTAGAAAACTGGTAAATTCAATTCTGCACCCGTACATAAAATTTATCGGTATACAATCAATAGCATCAGTATTATAATTTATTTAGTATTGACAAAGTAAATAAAGGATAAACGTAGTAATTGAAGGAAACTAGAGGACAAAGTAATAGAAGTGAAGTACAAAGTAACCAAACCAAGGCAATCCTAGCAGGGGTTCAACTTCTCTTAATGAGATCATTTTATGGGCGTGTAATGGGCTTTCGATACGATCAATAGCCACTTCCAATAGATAACCACTTCTTTTATTATGATTTTTATTGTTATAATATATATGTTTTTAATTCTTAGATTGACTTTAATTAATTTTTTCTCACAATTAATAAAATACTACACCTTTAGTTAGTTGGTAAAACTAAAGAGAACAAACTGATTAAAAAAAAAAAAAGTAGAAAATCTGTAGAAGAAAAAACTTCACGTAAAAACAACGAAAACTCTTGTGTTATTTTATATTAAATTGACTTTTAAAATTGATTTTATTATTTTGTCAGAATATATAATATTCTTTATATTTGAAAAGACGACAAAATAAGAATGAATCTTGAAAATAGGGGTCTATCTGTTTTCTATGCATATATGCAGGAATATATATTCAAGGAAGGAAATATATTTAATCCTTATACTTGTTGACAATTCTTGTCTGCTTTACGTTTATGATCACCATTACGACAAATAAAAATATGTTGTTCGTTCTTCAACTTAAAGCATATACCTTTCGTTTGTGCTTTCCTGTATGATAACCTTAATAAGTTTCTAAAATATAGCTAGTATAAATTTTTGAATGTTATTTTCTTAAATTTTAATATTAATTTCCTTAAACCAGCCTTTAAAATTGTAGTGGGGACTGGGAGTACTTCTAACACATTTTATACTTGGCGAGTCTCACAGGAAATTAGAAAAGAATTCGAGAGGAACGAAGAATAGACAGTAATATATTAAAAATCTATATTGCCTTTAAATCAAAGAATTCAATCTACAAAAAAAGGTTGCGATTGTATGTGTGTGGATATATATGGTTGTGGGAAATCAGCAGTGAACTCCTACCCCAAGGTACCGCCCTACAAGCACTGGGAGAGGTCAGTTCAACTGGTGTTTGGTAGATACGGTATTGGGTTAAGGGTATAGCGAGTGAAAATCGATTCTAAAGCCTGGAATCAGTTTTTAAATATATATACGAAAAATTCTTTTAATACATAATCATCCTTCTTGCTTGATTAATTAAATGCATTTAATTGCAAATAAAATAAAAAACACTCATTATCTTTTTAAAAAAAATCGATGTAGCATTGTATCTATCAATAAGTCTTTATTTTTTTTTTTATCTTTCCTTTATGTCAATGATTTTTTTACATAAAGGGAACGTACCGAGAT
>NW_027115188.1:138846-168909 GCF_000696795.3 Halyomorpha halys | reverse complement strand
ATTGAGTCAGATTGATATTGATACATCATTGCAGGTTTCGTTAACTGCAAATAGTAAAGTTATTTTTGTTGCCACGAATAGCTATATAACTATCATACTGAACATAGTACAAACGCATACAACACACACACGCATACTTCTTGACCGAGGCTAAACTAAAGAAGAGGTGTGGAGGTGAATCAATTGATTCGAATAAAAAATTCGTACTCTCAAGTATTCCTGAAATTATCACAATGTACTGGCAGTTAGTCTATTCTCTATTAAGGAGTCTTAAAAAATGTTTGAGTGGAGAATATTTTGCTTTAAATCTATAAAAAGAATGAAAGAAGAAAATAGTTTGAGTACCTTGTTATATTAAAAAGTTCAGAAAAATAGCCAATATATAATGTACATGGTCTTTTATAAAATGAGTAAGTATTCCTTGATTATAATAATAATATGGTTATAATAATAAAAGCGGTTATTTTTTATACCAGAAGATAAAACTTGGATCATCAAGAAAATTTATTTTACTCCTGGGGAACTGAAGAATAACATACCAGAGGATTGGTATGGTAAATTTGTTGCTAAAATTTTTTTAGTTCTTTTTTTTTATAGAAAATTTAAAAAATGCTTTTTTAGCATTAATTTTGTAATAGTTTATTTTTTCTTTACAAAGAAATTAAGTTTTTGTTTGAAAAAAAAATAGAAGGTTAGGTTACTTTTGTTGTCAAAGATAATATATTAAAAAAAAAAAAAAGAATCAATGAAAGAATCGTTTAAATGAATCGATTCAGTAGAGGGAGAGAATCGGTTCACTTAAAAAAATGGAACTCGAATCTCAAGTACTACCCTACCGCAAGATAAAGTTCCAGCCACGTTACCAGCACTGAACCGGTAGATGTCAGTTCATCCAACTGCTGTTGTGTAAGTATCGATGGTATCAAAAATCAATTATAACCTTTCCAATGTGATCACAAAAAGTTCTGGAGTCATTATTAATTCTTTTTTAAAATAAATAAAACGTTTAATTAATTAAAAATAATATAGTCACCTGCACCAGTAGGAACCTGGTTCAAACGAACAAAGTGTAATGGAACACTTTTCATGCTCAATACTCCTGACCTCCTACAACTTTTTAAATTTTTATTTGATCTTCGCTGGGTCAAACAATTGGCATGCTGTCTATGTTTTGAGAGTATATTTAGTGGTCTAGCCTTCTTAAGCACACCCAACTCTTGAATTTCCAGTGTAATTGTTTAAGAATCCAATTTTTTATAATAATTCGTCATCATAGTTTGAGTTTTCCCAATCAACTAAGGAGACTATAATGTCTTAATGATTAAATCTGAATTTAGACATTTTCCAATTTCGATGGCGGATTCTTTCAGGAAACTTCGTTTTTCGGTTCGAATGAGTGGTTCGATTTTCCCTACAGCACGCTAATCGTCAAGAACAGTATAGAATTATTTTTGTTGTTTTGGCGAGTGCTCCTTTATATAGATATACAACGATAATATATATAGTAAATTCTATATGACTTTACGAAAGTAAAGATGAAGATAATTATGAAAAAAAATGGAAAATAGGAAAAATGATTCAAATATCATAATGAATTAAGTGGCATAATAAAATAAAATTACCAAGAACGAACGAGTTCGGCAGGATATATTTAAATTAATCATATTTATAATATTGTTATAACCAGGTTTCAAAAAATGGACATTTAAGGCATCTTCCACGAAGAACGGGTCTGTTAACTGCCATTAAATTAATTCTGTATTTAACAGTGTAATCGCTGTAGTGTAATGGTTAAAATAAGAGAAGAAATTCGTACGAAACTGTTCAAAATCAGACTTTTAGGTATGCAAGAAGTTTTAAGGAGGGTAACTTGTTTTTAAAGCATTCTCTAGCCACTCACTCCTTCAAGTGTTACACCTCCTGCATACATATCAAGTAGTACAACTCTTCCCAATGAACCGTCTCTGAAGTATTTGTTAATATTTTTGATTTTTCTGTTTTATATTTGCAATAAAATTGAAAAAAAAACTTCTAATAGACAATAGGTGGTGTGTTATTCAAATATTTATTAAAAATTAATTGAATTATGTTATTAAGGTGTTTGTGTTAAATTTTTTAAAAATTAAATTACTGTTGCTTGTCGCTCTGTAGTGTAATAATTTTGTAGATTAGACTCTCATTCTAAATGTATGGTTAAAGTTTGTTATATGGTATGGTGTAACTAACACACTCGAGAGAAAATAGGTAAGGTTTCCTTTAAATTTAAAAATATATTATAATTAAAACGTTTTGGCAAAAATTTTCGTTTAGGCTCACTTATAATTTCCGATCAAAGCAATAAAAAATTTGCATCCTCCCACTCAATTATAATACGCTAGATAATTGATATTTAACAGGTATGTGCCGTTATTGGTTATAAACCTTCATTGGACCCCTCACCTAATCTTATTATGCCAAAAGACAATCCAAGGTATCCTTCACATCCAGCTATACATATAGAATACCTCCTATATGTACGTACCAAATACCCACTAAAATCTTCACAGGAGGGTATGAAAAAAAAAAAAAGTTATTGGTTATAACATAAAACCATAAAGAAAATATGACAGCTCAAGAAATATTTACCCATTACGATCGCATATAATTGCTTAAAAACGGTTTCCACCTTTATTTAAATATTTAATATATTACATCCATAATTAGATTCATCTTTTTTTTTAATGCTTAGGAAATATTGATAATTTCTATCTTCACTGGCTAGAATCGAACCTGCATCGGTGTTGGAAGATGTAATATTGATCACCACTAATTATCTGCATTTGTAAAAAAATGCTTAGTATGTTGTAAGTATGATATTAAATTATTTCTTTAATCTTAATTGTTACCGTTTTAAGTTAATATACGTTAATTCTTATATTTTACTTATCACTTATAATAATTTTTAATTTCTCGTATTTAAAGTATTGATTAAAGTAATTATAATACTTAGGTATTTTGATTAAATATATCCAATTATACTTCACTAACAATATTCTACGAAAACATCCATATTGCCATGTTAAAACACTGCAAATTAATACAACAATAATTACCAGGAATAATTTTTATATTATAATAATAATTATATATTTGACTATATATTATTTATTTCTATAACATGTGCATGAGATATTGCCCGCGGAACTACATCTAAAAAAATAATCTATTCCAGCAAGAATAAGAGGAAAAAACAGGAATAATAAATATTGAAACATTAAATATTAGAATATTGAACTAAAAGGATAGTTTGGCTAGTGCGTTAAAGTCACTTCCCTATCTATAGAACTAATAGGAGACCTTTTAGATATACAAAGCAATAATTGTACGGTATTAAGATCTTAAACTCTATAAATAATTTAGATTTTGAATCTATATAAATGAGCCTCGTTAGTACTAATTCGTAATAAAAAGTATTTTATTAATCCTCAGCAACTATCACTACGGCATAAATATAAAAGATGTTTTTTAGATTGAAAAATCAAATCTGACTTATTATCTGTAATTAGTTTATTTTTGTACAATAGAAATATCGTCATTCCAATTAAAAAGAATAAAAATAAAATATCATTTATGTATTCATTTGTCTATCATTATAGAATTTATCTATAGAATAATAAATTCAAATTTAAAATAAATATTACTTTATTGTTTGGTAGTTAATTTATATGAGTTCAAGGCCATAAAAAATCAATAACAATTATCATTATCAGAGAAAATAGTTTAATAAGCAAAGTCTTAAAAAAATAATGACTGTTAAATAACCTGAGACATCTACTTCTAGAACCACCCGTAAAAATTACAATCATCTTGTAAAATGTTAATAAGATATATACCTATCCTTTAATAGGGTAAGTGGAAAAGTGGTAAAAATTACGATGGTTAAAGGTAGAAATCAACTTTCCGCGTATGACCATCATAACTTTACCTACCTACCCAAAGTCCCATGTGAATGTATAAATTAAACGTTAAAAAAATATATTTTTTTCATTTCTTCTTCCTGAAGCTTCCTCAAATTAAGTAGGACATCGAACAGTATTTCTTCCAAAAAATGTTGAACCACAACGTATTTCACTTTGTACATTTTGTTTTCATTGTATTAGTTCAGTTAGAATTTTATTCAACACCAACTAATTGCTGCTGAAAGCCGTTAGGAAGAATTTTTTTGAAACTGGAGGTTTTGATACATCATCAACAGACCCTCGGATATCATTTATATATTTTGACGAATGAATTTTGCCAAATTATCCAGTAGTCTTTAATAATCTATCTCTATGTTACAGGTCAGCGCGGGGTTAAGGTTTACATTAGGCGAAACTTGAAGATGAGGCTGAAAGTAATATAAAGACACCACACATCCATTAATGCCATATAAATTGGTTAAAAAAAACAAATGAAACAAAAATTCTGAAGAATAGTAGGAAAATAAAAATACTCAAAGATAATTGGTCAACAAAAGCCGAAAATAACTGAGGTGAAGCAGCTTTATAAAAATTCTCTTAAGACAACAGATTTTTTAATAATAAATTTACTTGGTCCTTAATTTCTATACCCTTCAAAAGGAGAAGTAAAAGTCAGCAATGAAATAGGGAATGGGCGAAATATTAAAAGGATTATGCATACCCAAGGAGAATCATTACCTATCAAGATAATTCTTTCTACTCAGTTTCATCGTAGCAAGATCAAAAAATAGTCAAAGTGGGTTCCCAAGTACTTACAAAAATGTACCGATTTGTCATAAAATATTTCAATTTTGTTTACTTGGCAAACAATAATCGAGGTATGGAAATGAAAAAAATTGTATGTGCCGAAAAACTAGTTTTTAGAAAAATTAAAAAAAATCCAGCTAGATGGCTGACATTTTTGCCATGGAATTATAGAATGAACTACAGCTCTAGAAACTAAACCGTTCAAGATGGTTGGTTACCAGCTGATTTCTTCAACGTCATTCCATCAAAATCTCATTTTTCGTAATTCTAGCATTTACAGCCTTTTCTATTTCCATGCCTCAATTGTGCAATTATTAATATTAACATATAAATGGCAACTTACAGGTTTGTGATTGCAACATTCCTGTAGATTTTTACGTGCTATAGTAAAAAAAAAAAAGATGGAACATATATATTTTTTTTAGTCTCAATGATTAATTAATATTATCTTACCTAATGCATACAACGATACCTTCTCAATAATTAATTTTCATTCTGGGAAAATTTAGTAAACCTTCTCAATGCATGATTTCCCCAGAAAGAAAATTAATTATTGAGAAGGTATAGTTGACCGAAAATGAAGCTGAGTACCACCAGTCCTACCTTCTTATCTTAATTCCTTGTCGAGAAATGATTTTTTAAAGCTTTTTTTTTTAAAGAAAACCACGTTTGTTCCCCCCCAAAAAAATCAAATACCCCTGAATCAAAATCACTTTACATAGAATTTATAGCGAACCATTTTGCAGGATTACGTTCTCTAACTAAACAGTTAGATTCATTATAACAGTTAGATTAGTATTCATTATAAAAACTCCGACTATATAAACTTCAAACTGACGGATACTATAAAGCAAGCAGCCGTTACAATTTTTTATCTCACCCCATTTTTAATTACATATTAAAATTTAATAACAAGTTTTACTCCTAAAAAAAGAAGCAAGGATATAATACAATAGTTAAAAAAATAACGAGCATCTTTACAAACGAATAGCACCCCGTTTACAGTAGTAATCTAGCACTGGCTTAGAAATAAAATTGAAAAATCTAAGTACTAGATAGAAAAACGAAAACGAAAAATAATAATTGAAAAAATATAAGCCATTGTATTATTGAAGTTATTTGACCTGAAGAAATGATATTTTCCAGCAAATCGCTTACTGTCTCATATGAAATGCAAAGTTAATTGCGAAAGTATAAGTGTTGAGAAATGTTCAGTCACTATACAGAAATGTGGAATATTTTGGGAGAAAAACATCTAATGGTGACGCTCTGATAACAGGTAACATTTAGATTACATTTCCTACGAAAAAGAAGAAGAAAAATCTCCAAAAATTTAAGAATATACAAAAAAGAAAAAAATATTAATCTTAATTGAATCTTTCCTCCCAATATTTTATAAAGAGGGCCAGAATGTCTTTAACCCTCTCAAAAATATTTCTAATTCATATTTATAAAAGTAACTTATAAAAGAGTAAAATAAATAGTTTACCAGTTAATAATTACAAGTAGATAGTCCAGTGTTTTGTGTTAACACGTGGTAACCAGCTTGTGAATATACTTGGTAGTACAGCAAGATAATCTGTTAGCACTATAATTATGTAACGACAGCAAATCGGAGTTAACACTATAGTAGTGGCTACGACGGCAGGTATCACTACCACGGTTCCTTGCTATCCTCATCTAACATTCCCTCCGTCCTGAGACCTATATCTTAGCCAAAACTACTATCAAGGATAACTTGTTTAATAGAAAAAATCGCCCAATATAATGGCCAAAAAGATGCCAGGATAATAAAGCCGTGGTTTTAAGGCTGGAATTAACAATGGAATATTGAACTTAAATGAGGAAAACCATGTCGCGATAAATATACTGTCCAATTGTAGATAGTCTAATTCCATTTAATAAGGATAACGACCATTAACTATAATACAATAATAATCATTTTTTTTTTAGTCAGGACATTAACATCTAGTCACAACAATGGTAATTCAATAATAAGACCTGTTTTACTCCTTTGCAGCCGACTTGTGTGAAACGCAAAAAGGTTAAGGAGGCAGCCAACATCACTTTCAGAATCACTGGCAGAACCCAAAGTTGCTAAAAACTTTGAAGTCATTAAAACTTTTTTTTTTGAGGTTTAGTTTGTCTACGACAATGATTTTCAGGTACATAACATATTCCGAAATATTTTCCAGCCTGTTCTACCATGATTAAAAATTAATTGTAGTAATTCCTGTTTGCTATCAATTAAGATCTGAATACAGCAAAAACAAATTCCACAGAGATCTAGAGATCTATGAAAACAGATTTACTGGATGAATTGGAATATAAAAATGTTACTATAGGACAAACATGACATTAAAAATCGCATTTCTCATGGCAAGTAGAACAGTTATAAAACTAGATATATATAAATTAAATATATCATATAATGGTGTCAAACCTCCGCCTTTTTTTTTTTATTTTATTTTTATTTTCTAATCCTCTTTATTGATATATAGTTACGATTACAAATATATGATAATACAGCCCGCCTTCCGTAGGAGTCTTACTTATCATTTTTTTCAAAGAAACAATTATAGCGAGTAGGTAGGTCGATGTACGACATGTCAAAAGAGGAGCTCATTACGCAAAAAAAGGCAATCCTTCCCGGTCAGACCCGCCCCACCAAGACTCCCAGGAAGAGTCGGTCCTATATATAATTTTTGAAATATTTGCTTAAAACGGGAAGAGGAAATTTGAAGATAGTTTAATCGAGCAATATTTAAAAAGCGCCTGAAATTGAAAAACGGCATAAAACACTCTTGATTTTTGATAAACCTTGATTTTTAATGTCACCTATCATACTAATTTGACGAGGAGACAAGAGTTTTCACAATAACCCGTAAGCAAAAGGAATCGACATATTATTATACTAGTACACATTTATTTCGATTAATGTTTGACGGATTTGCAAAAAGAAGTATTCGATCTTCAAAGCTACGGCATTATTACAAATATATTCAAGATAAGGACAATAATATTAAATATATGTTACTAACTAATAATGCTATTAATTAATAAAATAGTACGATAATACTCATTCAAAGGCCATCGTAGAGAGTGGTCAATCATGCTTATTGAAAAAAGACCAGAAATAATTTAATATAAATAACTAAATATAAATTAATATTAAGTAATCATGAAAGTAATATAATAATTTCTTACAGAATATTTAATTTAGACACAGATGCCTTTCTTGTAATGTGTATCGAAATGAAAAAGCCCTCTTCTTCATTAGACTGAGAGAAATCCTTTGACCTCGGTTTCTTTGTTTTCCTCCCAACAAAAGGTACCTATAAGATGAAGATATCCTATAGGACGAAAACATAAAGAAAAAACACCAAATTATATAATATTTTAAAACAAACCTATGTTTTGCAAATATTTACTCAATTAACGTCAACAAAATATGGAACAATAAGGAAACTGAAGTTGAAACTTTTCAACGAATAATGTGTTGGAGTACAACTCCAAAAGTTATATTAATATTGTATTAATAATGATAATTATTTATCACACAGTAATTTTGGATTACGCACTGCATCAGTACCATATTAATTTATAGATTTTGTTTTTTTTTAGGTATATGTATGGGAATCTATACAAACCTATAAAAGCGGTCAGCAGAAATTTTGTTTCTGAGTTCTAGATGTCAAATATTAATTCCTTCAAGGTATTGATACTTTTGTATTGGTATCTAGTGTGGGAACCAGTCCGGCAAGTGGGCCTAGTGGTTCCTTTTGCCCACCCTTTGCAGCTACCAGAGTTGCCGCCGCGTACTACCAAGGTGGGAGTGTCAAAATTCATTTCTCAGGACCGCTAATGAATAAATATTAACTGCTGCAGGTGGGAATCAAACCCACAATGTATCGAACCGTGCCATCTGGGACCTACGCCCCAACTCGCATGGCCGTTGCTTCCCTTCTTACAGCGTAACTATTAAAAGAAAAAAATGGTTTTACCATATAAAGTTTTCTTAATCTTTCATTACTTCCAAAGAAGCTCTTCAAGCAATGACCAACGTTCTCGAAAAATACAAAATAGTCCTATGTGTCTCTACTTGTTGTATTTGTTGAATGCCATGGAAGAGTAAATTTATTGCCAATTTATTTCAACTAATTCAAAAAGAAATGGGCTTTATTTAGTTAGTAAGTTTTTGGATGTTCATAGGAGACATGCTATTTCTGGTCTGCAATAATGTGTTCCTTATGTTTTCAATTTCAAGAAATATATGAACTGGTTAGGTATTTACTCTAGCGTATGAGTTCTAAGACTTCTTTACTCAATCTTCTAATAATATCATTGATTTATTTTTACTTCCTTTTTGACCTTTTTATTATTTTCTAAATTATTTCTATTCAACAATTTATATTGAGTGCCACTAGTAATTTATATCGTAGTTAATTAAGGAGAGTGGCAGTAATTAATACATTACTCTTCAATCCTGTTCATATGAAAAGAACTTTGTATACTATATATTATTTAGAAGTTTCATACTTCGATAAACAATCCATTTTCCGAGGGAATGATAGATAGCCTTTGAGATAATGGCGAAATGAAGACACAGCGCGAGTGCCTTAAGTAAATTTGCGGAGAAACTTGGCGGCTGATAAAGGTCCGTTTAGTATCTCCAAGGAAACGAATTAATTACGAAAATTAATGGGGTTGGAAGGTTGACGGTGTAATTACTGGAAGCAAAGTATTTCCAACAGTTCTCGCAGAAGATCATTATTCTAGGGGATGGATTCTGAATAAAAATTCAGATAATTGAGACTGGCCAGGCGATCAAAAATCAATTGAAAAAGCTAAGAATAGAACATTCTTCAATTCAATTTGGATCTAAAAAAAAAAAACAAAAAAAGAAATTAAGAAAATCCGGTGCGGTTTCTGCATCACAACACATGTATTTACTCTTCTTTACATTAGAATTAATCTTACCGCGTTTCAGAACAGACATATTTATATTATGTTCCGTTAACAATATGAATATTGCAATCACATTAACTTACAGTAAAGTAAATTTAGATTAATTAATCCTGCCAACTCTCAACTTAAAACTTAGTTAAAAAATAATTATTTAATTTACTATTGTGAAAAGCAAACTTTTTTTTTGTCTTGAAACTGCGCATTCTCCCACCAGTTATTACTAATGTTGAAACAGACCTTTTATTTATGCGTTTTTTGTCATTGTTCATAGGTTACTAGGAATTTTTATGTCAACTATTATTTTTTTCAGAATTCATTTAGAAAAAAATATATTTGCTCATATATCCTTAAGTTAGATATCGATTCCTTTCATAGTTCATATTTTTCCATTTTCTACTGCTAATAAATAAATAAAACGAGTAATGATTTCAAACAAAAAAAAATTAAGGTACTTTAGAAGAAGCTATTTTGGAAATTCTGCATTTATGTCCTCAGACTACTTCAATGAGGATATGATCTAGCTGATATTAAAGAACTTTCAATTGATAATTAATATACCGAATTTAATCAAAATCTTTAAAGCTTTTTTTGAGAAAATCGAAAAGAAAATATACATAAGAAGATGTTCAGGGTTGCGGTCAAAGGAGAAACAAAAATATTTTTGTTTCTCCTTTGACCGCAACCCTGACCATCTTCTTATATATCAATTTTTACGTTCAACTATATATACATATATACGAAAAGAAAATATGTTCAATCGATTGTATAAAGTGGCACTTCCGGTCAGTCGATTTTATCGGAAAAGTTGTTAATGAACCTCAGGCACACACCCGTATTAAATATGTAATTTCAATTTCGTAATACTCATTGTTTTAGCAAGACTGACCAAACCCGCACACACTGAGACCCTTTTGTGAGACTTGGTTATTCGGACTCAGTGTACCTAAAAACGTGTATTTCCGACAAAATATAAATAAATAAAATTACGATCACAATACTTTCCCTTAGTGTATATTTCATGTATTCTTCTTCATCTTTTATTGGCACAGCAGGCCTTGGCCTGCTCAACAGACGCTAACCACCTTTCTCTATCTTCTGTAAGGGTAACTGTAAGGGGTAACCCACAACATCTCTTCATCGGCCCTGCTTACCAAATCGCCGCAGACCTTAACTTAACCGGAACTTAAATGTACAGTCTAAGAGCCATTCTTTCCTCGCTCATCCTCATCACATGGCCAAGCCATTTAAGCCTGGCCATTATGTATCCTGATATAAGACCAGATGCTATCTTCTTCGCCAAATTACCATTCTTGTATATTTAATATATTCGCACTTAAAAAAAAAAAAAAAAAAAAATCAGTGTTTCTATAATGAACAATGTGTCTATGGAGTGAGCATCAATTTCTTTTGAGGTGGATGATTGTCAAATATTCTTGGGAATCATTGTTTCCAACATTATGTTCCAAACGCCTGTTTCTTAAGCATCTTGGCACTATTACAATCCCCATTAAACAGAAATTTTAGATAGTGATAATTAGATTTTTTGCTTAAAGTAGGCAGATTTAAATTTTAAACGAACTGCCTATTTTTCAACTCAGTACTAGTAACGCTTTGGTGTTTAAAAAAAATGGTAATAATAGGAATACAAATTTCTTTATATACAATTTTTCTGAGATTCGTATTTTTGTAATACAACTGGTCCACTTTCTCAGCTCTTCAATTATGTTAGGCGATAGAGAATTTTGGATTGAAAATCGAACTACTGAATGTTGTGTACCGTTTAAAACACTTTTACTATTATATACGAAGTGGTGGAGCAGTCGTCCTATTATTCTAAGGATTATAATTATAATTTTTTAAACGCCTATTTTAATAAATATAAAACTATCATGTGTTAATAAACTGGTGATAAATGCACTTCACCCTCTACGATGATTTCGACACAGTGAAAATAACTATTATTTTCCGGTAAATTACAATAAAATATATTCGCTGTTTTAATTTGTGATTTAATGGTTATTTTTTTTATAATTGAATAACATTTTTGCTCTACAATTCATAGTTATCATATTTTTAATCGTCAATTAAAAATTATCAATTTTTATGGGTGTAGCATTTCCTTTTAATTACCTTATTGAACAGGACTGGATTATACTAAAAAATCTTCTGTGATCACTCCAGACCAAAATAGGTGTCAAAAAAGTATAATATTTTAATATTCTCTGTTATTTTTAGTCCTGTTTGACCAACGTTGGTAGGAACATGGACGGCTGTCATAGAAGTAGAGCGAATCAATGCGACTGACGTTTCGTCGATATCCTATTTGGGCACATTTTGGCTTCCTTCAATTGGGAAATATAATAAGCTACATTATTATTATATATTATATATTTATAATACATCCGTCGAAGTAGGCCATCAGAAGAAAGATTCCTAAAATACGTCATGTCCTCAATCCCAACAGGTTAGGTGGCCAATATTCTTTCCGCCTCGAACTAAATGAGGTGTCAACCAGCTTACAAATATCACAGCATTTGCAAACCCTTTTAGCTCTCTTTATAATAGGACTGGTTGGCGGCTTAGTAGTTTTACCCTTTTCATTTGCATTTAGCATTGAATAAATATATCAATTTATTTTATTTTATTTTGATGGATTCATAACCCTTTTCGTACCGGGTCTGGGTTGGAGTCTAGCTGTAGACAAAAAATCTACTTTCAATAATATTAATCTTAATTGGACTAGGATACCCTCCTGGTACATAAAACAGTTTTCTAGTGTATATATGGTTCTATGTTGAGCTATTGTAGTTGACCACATCACCTCTTTGCATAACCGTTCATCAAGTACAGAATCTCCTAACCAAGTAATAAAGCAAAAAATATTCATGGATATGCTCCTCAACATAGGAGAATATTGTTTTTACAAATTTTAAATAGTTTTCAATGTTTTAAAAATAACAAGAATTACCATTAATGGAACCTATTGTTTATTTTTATGTTTAATGGGAATGAGACTGTCGAAGATTTAGCGTGACTGTTTGTTTTCCGTTGTGATTAGTCCTTGTCGTCAAATTATATATAAAATGTTTTGTCATTGCGGCCAAACTGGCACAGCTAGTCTAGTTTTTAAAGAACCATTTATTTTTCTAATGTTTACTTTCATATTGGGTTTGCATATTAAAATAAGATAATAGGACAATATATCTACAAAATGTTATGATTAATATCTACCCTTCTTGAAGATTATAATCAATATTGGCTGACAGAAAATTTATCACCACTTTCTAGTGGTTTATTGTTCTTTTGTAGGGTCAGTATAACTGAAATTATTAGAATTTTACAACCCGAACAATGGAGTTAATAAAATACTACTTTGATTTCTTTGCAGCTGTAAAACTGGTTCTCGAACACAGTAATCTTAAATAGGTCGAATATACAGTTTGTAGAATACGAGTCATCATTATAATAACGAATAGTGAATGAGTTTGCTGTTTAAGAGGTTGAGAAAGATAGAACAAGAAGAAACGGCGAAAATTCTAAATTCAGAAAAAGGATAGGTCGGGTGAATAATTTAGAGGTGGTGCCGCGATGGATCCGAGACCAGACCAGACACACAAATGGCGGTCATTTTAAAAGCATAAACCCATGGTGCATAAGAATCGGCAGTGTTCGAATGTGCTCTATCAATCTGAAGTTGTTGGAATAATGTTGCCCGCTCATAGCTCTGCCTCAAGCTAAGGACTATCTCACTACTGTTTTGATAAAACATTTTATAATATTTATATTTTTTTTGTTCCTTATAACAAGAGTTGTATCCTTTATTTTCCTTTCTAAAATCTACCAGATAATTGGTGTTTCATTATAATTATGGATTTTTCCGAACAAAAATTATTAAAACTATTTTGAGCAGATGATTAAGATATGTATGATTAAAAAAAAATCATTTCTGTAATGAAAAATCCTTGTTCTGTTGAGTTAATGATTTGTTTATGGGATCACTAAAAATATTTAGTAATTGCCACTTTAATTAGGTGAATTGGCATTATTATATAAATGATATATAAATATAATTATTATATTTTAGATAATATAATAATTATAGTTTAATAACAGATAATGATTGAATTTAAATGTGAAGGAAAATTACTAGTAGTGGTTAAAAAAAAAATGTAACATCAATGTGCCCAAGAGACGGGTTACATTGGAACAGAGTATGGAAAACTTATAACCATAGATTAATTGCTAAGAATTCACAATTTGTTTCAACAATTTTATTTTTTAACTTTTAGATTATTTTAAGGTTAAGTTTTCTTCGGATCTATTTCGGATTATTGATTTAAACAACAAAATTTAATTTCGTTGACATCTATGTTAAAAATTATAGTAGTTATCAACATGAAAAGCAAAGTACATTGACATAAAAGATAGTCAATTTATTACCGAAATAAACAGAATATTACATCATGACAAGTAGCTATTAAGTCTTGGCGGTTTGTCATGCCTCTGTCTGCTCAGCAATTCAATATGTTCTGAATTTAGCTCCAACATTTCCGTATCGATTTTTATTGCAATGTTGGCAGTGCGAATCGAATTTTTCTGTTAATTACTAGAAATAAAATAATGTAGATAAATATAATTAATAATTATAATAGTGGCATTCAGAAAAATTCTTAAGTTCTAACGCAACTGAAAATAAAAAGCATGGGGAAGAATTGAATATTATTAAAATTTCTTTTGTGTTGGGCTGATTCGTAATCGCTATTAATGAGGAAAGTCTGTTTCATTTTCCAACGGAAAATGAAGGAACAAGCTAATTTTCTAATTAGAGATTCGATGCCCAAATTTAAGATAGGAATAATTTCTAGGTCTTTATATGATTAAGATTCTTAAGCAACAGTATATATAGTTTAGATAAAAGTAAAATGCAATCAATAAAAAATTAAATGGAACCTAGTCAGGTAATATCTCTACTGAAAAAAAAATTCTAAAAACTCTACTGATTTTAATTGGTTATCTGCCTAAGTCGTAAAATTCCCAAAGATATATATATTTTAATTTTAATTGAAATCAACTAAACTAAAAATATTGATTTTATTTATTTTACCTGATGATGATCGTATAATCGATACAACGTATCAATTACTAGTAAATCAGTATCAGCAGTAGTAAATCGTCAAATAATAACGTTATATATAATGTATAAGACATAGCTAATGATAGAGCAATCAGAGTTATGATTTTTATTCCTTAAATAAATTTTACCACTACCTACCACAAAAAAAAAAAAAAAAAGAAAACATTTCTGTTAAAAACAAACAATATAATATGGTTCCTTCCTACAACTTCTGAAACATCTTAGCGCCGACAATGTAGTAACGAACTCCAGTTGTTCTTGAGACTAAGCCCTTGAGCAGGAAGGAAGCGCTTACTCCGCCGGCGTGCTCTAGGACTTTTTATTCCCCGTTCCCCTCGTGAGCGGCCACAATAGCAGAAGTAAAGGGGAAGGACAGGAAGGAAAAAAATCACGAAAAGGAGTTCAGAATCAGAATAAACTTCTCCTAAGCAAAAACGATTCTAACTTGAGATTTATACCATGATAGATAGTACTTCTAAGATCAACTCTATCCTTCGTCCGTTGGTGGTTTTAGCCTTTTGATTTTGTTTGTATATTTTTTTCGGTACAAATTTGGTTGATGTTTTTAGTGCATTTTTGAAAAAAAAAACAAAAAAAAAACCTGATATCTCTAATTTTGCAATTGGCAATTATCGTTATCAGCGTTATTACAATACTCAACAATATATTTACTGTAATATTAAAAAAATGTATTTTTAGCAATACACTAATATTCCACATTTTTCTAATTGGTACGATGATTATTTTAAGAAGAAGAGGAACTTATACATACATACTGTGCATTGTATTAAAATTTACGTTTCTCAAAAACCTTTAAAATACAAAACTGATATAAATAAGGAACGTCAGTAGTTTTATTAATCTTTTCTGACAGACATTTTTATTTTATTTTTATAATTATTCATCGTTTGGATTCTCAAATACAAACATCACTTATTGCTTACAATTATTTTTTTCAATCATTAACGTATACTTCTTCATTAGGTAAGAACATTTTCTCTCTCCTGTCAAACGAGCAAACGTTCTTAGACTAGATGCTATATTCTCCTCGAATCTATCTCTTTTTTTGAAGTATTCTTTTATTACCAATATTATTATTGAAAAATTATTAACATACCGCTACAACTCATTAAGAGGCCGGGGTTCAGTACTTTGTAAGGAAGTATTATTTCTTACAACGTGTGTAAACAACTGGGGGCCTAAGTAAAAAATATCACGATTTTTTGTGTATTTTTTCATATTCTGATTCAATATTAATTTTTGTCCGTTTGTATTTTAAGAGATAATTAGTATGATTAATTTGATAAATTTATAGTTTGTCATTAAAATGAATAATTACGTTACACACTTTTCTTTTTCTTTTCCAATCAACTACCTACGGCATACTTGTAATAATAACGTTTTTAAAATGAAAATATGGCAATTTGTTTAATGCATAACCTAGAAAGGCATTTGTTATAACAATGAAAAAGTTTCAGTTTCAAATTACAGCTGAAAGAGGCTATTAAAACTCTTTATGTTCTCCAGTGTAAATGAGTGCTTTGGAGAACGTGGGAGTGAGAAACAAACGAAACTGAGATCAAAACAGAAGCAGCTACCATTTTCATAAATATCTTAGTATGTGCTTGACGTTGTGAGCATCCACCCACGCAGGGTCAGCCTTTCACACTCACATAAATATACAATCAGTTGGATGTTTACTTCCGTGCCCCATTCTATCTTGTAATAGTTTACTGTCAACAAGTTAATTGTTCGCGATTTCGTTGCGTGGGCTTTTTGGTTCAACAGGCCAGGGAACCGCATCAATGAACTATGAGCCCATTCAAGGATTCAACTCTTCTATAACCTACATGCTAACCCGTGCAATTTTCATCCTTTATACAACTAGGATTTTAAGATACATGTTTTATGTTTATATACGATATATTCATATGATTATAAATTTTAATTAGTAAATTGAATAAATCATTAGGTCATCAAAAAGTAAAGTGCTATTTCATACAAATCATTTCTACTGCGATGTTGTGACCATCAATGCTCTAATGTTTTTTCTTGCTTTTTTAGTTTTTCTTAGAAAAAATATTTATTATACACTGATCATGATAATCAGACTAATTTGGACATATGGAATTGAGCTCTGGGGCTCTACCAAACCATCAAATTCCTCCCGCATCCAATTGCTACTATCTAAAATCCTTGATACTCCTTATTACGTTACAAATAAACTCATCCACAAAGACCTTGAAATACCATTAGTTGAAGATTAAACTAATGTAAGAAAATAATATGAAGTGATTCACATTACTTTAATTAATAAGACTTTACTTTTCAGAGTAATATGAAAGAAAATAATAAGTAATATCTGATAAACAAATGTCACATACCATGTTTTACATTCGGTCCTGAAAAATGGTATCTGACAATTTTTTTGGAATTGGAGGTTTCGGTAATATCTGATTCCTTAAAGCTGATTGTACAGGTTTCTAAAAAGAATGTGTTGAAAATTTTGAACGATAAAATTGGCACAAAGCTGTGGTAAGTGTTAGCTGGTTGAAGGTAAAACATAGTAACGGTTTCTTAAATATAAGCAAATTAAATTCAATATTTTCAGTAACAGCTCTAGCAAGAATTGTTTTTGTGATTGCAATGCTGAAAATCCGAGCTGTGGCTGCGTGTATGAGTACAAGAAACTCGTATACAACTTACTTCTTAAAAAGATTTCTGTACTTCTTAACCTGTTTTTAAGTAAAAGATGATATGTAAAGCAGATAAGATGTTTTACAGCCTCTTCGTCATTTAACCAATTTATCAAATGTAAATTTTGAACACTTATTTCTTTAACTATGAGTCAAATATTAGATAACTGGACTAGATAAAATGTATACTCAATTTCTAATTCGGAATCAACTTACAAACTTAGAGATATTCAGACTATAATATTCAATACAAATTTTGATATTGCTGATATAAAAAAATTTCGATGTTTTATAGGAAATATTACTAGTAATTCCGATAATAATTATGAATATCGATATCAAACTTTGGCAACGATATTTCTTCAAATCTCTCAAAATGAAAAAAAGAATCTATATTCAAGAAAATATTTACTGTTCATTTTATGTTTTTATCTATATTAATATCGAAAATTGATATATATCGTCCAGCTATATCCAATTTATATTGTATCCTTCTTCTGCTTCCTCTAATTCCTGTGTGCCGTCAAGCATGGAGTCGCAGTCTCAGTCCATCTAGCCCACCAGCTAGTCTTCTCATCTTCGGGATGGTGTGTACTCTTGCAGCCCCTGGTTTTACAATGTACTCATTCAGAGTACATGCACCTGGGTCTGCCACGAGGCCGTCTTCCTTCCGGCCTAGCTTCCAAATACCACCAGGTATCGTCCATTCTACAGTCGTGTCCATGCCACTTCAGTAGCCCTTCTTGCATGGTGTCGCTCAATGATTTCATACCCAGATCCTCCCGAATCCTTTCCTTTCTGACACAGTCTTTCCTGCTATTCTTCGGAGGAATCTCATTTCTGCTGACGTTATCCTTTTTACGTGTTTGTCGAGGGCTATCCAGCTTTCTGATCCTTACCGAAGGACTGGGAGGAACACGGATTTAAATATCCGTATTTTGGCATCTCTGCTTACTTCTTGCTTGCCTAAAAGAGTTTTGGAAATCTAATGGTACACCTCATTGGTCTTCCTCACTGGATTTAGAACCTCCTTGTCTATTTTACCATCTTTGCTTATTATAGTCTCTAGATATGTATAAGTATTTGTAAGTTATATGAGTTTAATATTACTCAAAATTCTAAGCTCTGCTTTTTTCCTTCCAACACACATAATTTTGCTTTTGTTAGGGTTTATTTGCAAACCTCTTCAGTTCCTCATTCCATTCATCCAAGGATGTCTGAAAAGCCTCCTCAGAGTTTGCTATCAGTATGATATCATCCGCATATATAATCACTTGAGTCAGACTGGAGTTAGGTTCCAAAAATCCTTTTAGTGCTCTTGTGCATCTCCTTTTACACTCTCATATCTCAACCATAAGGAGGACTAACAGTAATGGGCTGAGGCTGTCTCCCTGCTCTACTCCCTTATAAAAGTGGAAAGGCCGCGATGTTTGACCATCAAGTCTTACAATTATATGGTATCCTCAAAATCAAATTATTTCTATACTTGAATGAAATATTCGCTGATAATTCCGATATCCTTGATTTATATTGACTTAGCCATTTGAGATTTTAATCCAATTCAAATATTGACACCCTTAATATCAAATGATTATGATATTTTAAAAAATTATTTAAGTTCATGTCGATATTCCTAATTAATTGATATTATATTGATAATATAATAAATCAATAAATAATATTTACTTATTTTACAAACTGTATATAATAATATATTTAACAAAATTTTTTTAATAACTTCTTTTTTTTTTTTTTTTAAATATCTTCCAAACTATTTGTTCTGTGAGAACAGACGTAATCAATGAATCCGATATGAATTCATTAGCTTTGACATGAATGAGTGAATAGCATCAATGCTTTTCATAAAAATGGCCGATAGCAAAAAACATTAAAAAAATATTTCAAGTTCCAATTTTTAAAGTTTTGTTAAATTCTAATAAAAATAAGGTATCCAAAAGTAAATTCGGTTTGCATTGTATAGAACACAACACGATATTGTAATTAATACTTTAACAAATTTTCAAGAGGTTTGGGAGTGATGATGAGGCTAGGCCATTGAAGTGAAGTTTAATCATGCTTAGTTTGTCAAATTTTTGTCTACAACAACTGTGAGTGTGGTAGTATGAAGGTGGAAATCGAGCAAGATTGTTTTGTTTGTTAGCAACAGAAGAGTCTTATATCTTGTTGGGAAGATGATCTAAGATGTCAATTTGAATGTGAACTTCCTACAGAGCCACAAATGACTTGAGGTCTGCCAACGTAGCTGCTTCAGTTAATGCTCCAGTACTTTAACTTTACATATTACCGAATTTATTTTATCTTGGCTTTTACTAAACGGTGCCGAAGATATATTTCCACTAGATGAATGAATGAGTTCGAGTACCTCCGTTGTATAACAGGTTTATTTATGTTCACGTAGTCATTTTAGACAACTCAATTCTGTGAATCGCATTCGATGAGCAAGTAGATAATCAATGTGTGATAGTAAATTCAACACCTGCCACTAAATTATTCCATATAGGACAATTACAGGTGGATCAAACTCCTTTAAGCTACAATAGGACTGAGGCCCAATTCAACAAGCACGTTAATAACATGGATCGACGGGCCATTAGTGCATTCCCACAGCCTAAATACATAACCAACGAGTGTGCACTCAAGTGAGGAGTGCGATGTCAGGGCGGTTAGATTACAGCGGTCATTTGTCGGGAGGCAACAGATGCCTGCTGAGGCCAGCATTGACTTGCATTGCCTGCTATTTGCATACGAGATTACAGGCTGTTGAGGACGGTATTCGTCCTAGGCTTCTAGGCTCGCTCCTTCATACAGGAATTGTCTTGGGTCTTGAGCTTATCTCAGATCCTACTGTCTTGTCATATACAAAACCTTCCGATTCCCTGTCGAAGTATTGTTCAGGAATGAAGTAATTTTTACAGTGGTATTTTTAATTTGACTGAGCTTCAAGAAATTTGTTTATCATATATTATATTCTGTTTCATAATTGGGAAAACAAGAATAAACCTCTGTGAATTTTATTCAGTTTGGGTGAGGATTTGTGAAATAGCTGCAGCTATTTATGACTGCTTTGATAAAACATTAAAAGGAAGTATAAATAGAAGAAGTATAAATTTGAGGGAAAGGAAATACGATAGAATTTTAAAAAGGATTAGAATAAGTTTTGTTTTTTCTGCAACTGCCAAGCGCAAGATTTAATTTTGTAACTTATAAGGATCAAATCATTACTATGAAATGACAGGAAGCAATGAAGATCCTCCTGAATCCTCGACTTGCTAAACCATCCTCTATCTATTTTAGTTGACTCGAAGTAGATTATAAGGTAAAAATTTTACCGTACCCCTACATGGGGTGTGTAATGAGAATGATTTAAGAATTTGAAAACTGAGGAAATCAAGAATCTGATGGATTCTGTATTCTTGGGTCGGTTGAGTCAAATGTTTCCATCTAAAACAATGCTCTGTTTGCCAGCTTTGTGGTCCTTCCGCCGGAGCTATAGTCTTGCAGAGTTGATCAGTAGAGTGTTGGAATTTGAATACCTCTCTGAAATGTATTCTGCCAATTCCGGTTATTCTAGTGTCATATATATGAAGTCAGTTCTGCTTTCTGTAATGCGATCCCCACACATGCCATTCCCACACCAAGACGTATGTCTTTTGGCATATAGAATGATTCTTTTTCGTATATTGATTCACAATGAAGCTCCATAGAGGACTTCATGCTTCTGTAGACTATTGTTTGATATAGAGAGGGATATCGTGGAAGACAATAACGGGTGATTTAGGCTGCTCCTAGCCTGCCTGATTTTCTTGTGACATTAAAGAGATAGTGTCACCTGTATACCTGGGAAGAAGTACACTACATTGCCTGGCGATTCGTTCTCTACAAACCTGAGGAAGAAGGCGCTGGTTGTTTTTTAATTTGTAAATACTTAAGTTGGTCTTCTGGGATTAGGTAATATTCATCGTTTCCACATTCTTGGTGATTTCTTATACAGGCCTACTCCTTCTGCCATAGTTATCTCCGCACTTAATGAGCAACTTTATAATAGTAGCTATATCCTATCAAGCAGATGTGAAACCAATAATTCATACCAGTGTAAATATTCGGGTATTTAGTAATAGACTAATACATTTTACTCGCCAGTAGGCGTTATAAATTGGATTTGTTAGTTATAGATTTTCTACCATCTACTATTATGAGCCATTATTAATGTTCTATCGTATTGATGATTTCCTAAGAATTAAATAAATTCGAAAAGTGGATAGAACAGCTGGTTAACGATTCGGATGATGACCACAAGTCTAGAAGTAAACGACCGACAGATTTGGCTTAACTCTCCTATCGGGTAGACTTTAAAACTTGTTCCGTTCCTAATGCGAGGAAATCAGTTCCAAACGTTAGAACTTATTGTTTAAAAGTAACTGCACCGCTATCGTTATAATGTGAAGGGGGAATTACACATCATGGCTTCGATCCAATTAGGACAATTGAGGATTGCAAGAACATTTAGGAAAGAAACGCAGGACCGATCAATAATCATGGAGAGCAATAAAATATTTATTATTTTATTACGTAAATCCGTATTAACAGTGTCTTCGTAGCCCGCGATATCAGATGTTTTTTTTTATCTTAAAAAATGAAATCTATCTATAATTCAATTTAATATATTGTTTTTGAATGATTTACCGTAAAGAGGGTCTTTTAAAAGAAATCAATCACACACACAAAGTCCAGATAATACGCTTAAGCGGCGGAATGCTAAACATAATTACTAATACTGCAAACGTCAAAAACTAAAATAGAAATACAGACTGATACCATAAATTATTATCATTTATACAAACCACAATAATGTATTTCAAATAAAAATTAGATGTATAAGAAATTTCATTATGTGACTAACTAAAATAATAACAATATCTGGGAAGAAGTACTTCAAAGAATGGTTGTAGAAAAAGACATCCACTGAACTGAAAGACTCAGCTTTCTTTTATTGCATTCCTAACAGTGGAAAGGGAATATCCTAATCTTATACTCGCAATGCACTATTTTGGTTAAACATTAAAACAGTTCCTTCATCCATCACTAATGACCTGATTGTTCATCCGAGGCAGGTATCCAACACCTCTGGACCCCTCAACTTCTCCATATCCAGCATGAATCTGGGTAGTCACTTTCTACAGTTTCTTTTTCACATTCGGTCAGTAGTTAAATACTATATTTAGAACAAAAGAATCTTATCTTTATTACAATCTCTATGAATGTATTTTAAATTCTTTCAAATAAATGCAGTTAGATATGGTGGGGCATGTTCTACGTATGACCGATAAACAGACCAATCTCGAAATCTAGGTGGAAGATGTATTGTATTGAATACAATTTGTATTGAATATTTACGTATGTATTGAGAGTTCTATGATATTTGCTTAAATCAATTTTTAAAAATGTAGATTTATCTTTATTTGAAAGTATAATAATTGTTTCACAACATTTTTCTCGGAAAAATAAACAGCTCTATAAGAGCTTAGTAAATGAACTAAATTTGTGTATATTGGTTATTTCTGTAAGTAAAGCTGTTTCCATGATATTTGCTTTAATAATTTTTTTTTTTTAATTTCGCATTATTCGGGGAAAATAATGTTTGTTTTGGAAACAAAATGTATCTTGGGACAAACTTTTGCAAGTTTAATTTCTTTTGTGAGATTGGTAATTTTAAAGAATCGCAATAGCGAGCGATAATTTTAGGTTTTTATACTTAAAACAAACTTCCAGTGGTGAAGACACCTGCAATATCCACTTTTAAAGTACTTATCCTATAGTCTTAGTGAACATTAAACTATTCCCACAAAGAAAATGCGCGTTAGTCTTTGAACAACAACAAAAAAGACACAAATAAAAGTGAATGAAGCTTGGTTTCTTCAATTTCACACTTTAATGCTTAAACAGACAGGGTTAATAAATATTTCAGCTTATATAGAAAATAAGCACAAAACAATTTTGTTATTTATATCACACCGAGAGATATTCTTTATAAATTGGCAATAAAATTAAACTTTCTTATAAAAAATAAAATAAATAAATTTGAGTTCAAATTTTCTATAATCGTAGTTTATTGAATAATTTTAATAAATAAATATTAAAAAAATTAGTCAAAATGTTCGTATGTCTCTTTTTGTTGGTTCAGCTCTTGGACAATGTTTATGGGTCAAATTGGGTGCAAGTCAGATTGAAAAATGATTGCAGGTCATTCCCCGTTGAAAATATTTAAAAGAAAGTTAAACTGTGTGTTTCTGAATATTATTAAAACTCAATATCCAAAAAGCTGTTTTCCAAGTTGATGTCAGTTCTATGGAGACAAATCGCTCGAAGCTGATTCATTAATTTTTTTTTTTCGGGTTATAAATTATAGTAGCCATTTGAATGATGGTTCGCCCTTCAAGGACAGGACTTGGGTCGAGGTCAACGGGACAAAATTCCAAAAGCTGTATTTTTTTTTTTTTTTTTTTTTATGAAATAATTAATGGGCGTAAGTCTTAAGCTTTTTTTGAAGACTAAGTGAGGAGGGGATAATCTATCGGCCCATCGGTTATTCAAATCACTTAATGAAGACCAGACGAAAGACCTCATACAGTAAATTTTTAAGAATGAGGTTGTATAGCTTTGATTGATCCCGGAGAAGACAGAAATGGTGATAGCAATTTAAAACCGATAATTCAGTTTAATCTTCGTTTGTAGCCTAACAAATAACTTTCAGGAGAGCTTTGACAAGAAAGTAGTTTAATATTTTCACCATTATAAACAATTGAATAAAAATTATATGTTTTTTTTTTTTTATAATAAATAATAAATACTTTTTAATTTGTCGAAATATTGAAAACAAAAATCTGTATTATTGTATGGACAATCATAGGAGCCTGGGTAAAATATATTTTGTATTATGGTTATAAAATATTATGCATAATCTGGTTGCAATACACTTCATTTTTCAATGTAAACCATAGATCATTTCTAATAATATATAATTAAATAAATGAATTTATTATCAGGCAACAAGAAACCAAAAAACAATTACATAATGTTCCTAATGCCGTTTAATAATTTCTAGTGTAGTAAATGGAAATAATACCTCAAAAATATACTTATAAAATGCAAAGTGGGTACAATGAAACTTATCCTCGAATTCTACCCTACTAGAGCTATTCCATTCCATAGCCTCTTCTTGGATAATCTATACTAGTAAAACATTTATTTAAATGTGAACTAAATAATGAAACGGGAGAATTTTTAACATTGTATCATCTTTAAGGCGTGTCCAGGATTTAGGATATCCATAAGATTTCAGATACCCTTCTATTCAGTATCTGCATTGATATTGACAAATTGGTACTAATAAAGCAAGAGGTATTTTAAATCTATGCAAAATTGCTTAGAAATAATCAAACTCTGGGCCAGTTTGACCTACACTAGCCGTTTTTGGAATGCACTTTGCATACGGTGTACCGACTTAGATTCATTTAACTACTTACCTTGACTTAGATTCCGAAAACTTGTTACCACTTTTAAAGATGCCAAAAAAGGATCCAGCTCAAAGGCGTTGAATTGGACGATATTATTACCGATGACAATGTGTAGAGAACGCCAAATTCTTTTATGCACTTACAATCAGATGTGGAAAAAATAGTATCATATTTTTCTGTTTTTGTAATTTGATAAACTCTTTTATGATTAATATTTATTTCATGTTTGTGCTTTTTAGTTATTCAGAAAGATTTTTTGTAAAATGGAAATTCCAATAAAACTATTATCATTTTTAATAATAATAATGGTTCTTTCTTTTTTCTTTTACTTACATATAGAGTTTGTTTTTTGTACTTACTTTTAGAATTTCACATTTTCTAATGTCTTTTGTAGTATTAAATATTTTTTCCAAGATTAGAATAAAAATCGATTCTTTTGTAACATGTTTTATTATTAATATTATTTAATAGTTATTTTTAACTGTTTAAATAGTTTTATAGTATTTAATAGTTTTTTTTAACAGTCTCGATGTGATAATTCATAAATTATTTGAAAAGCAGTAGTATTAAGTAAAGTATATCAATTATCTCACAATTAGCGAGATGAAGTCATAAATTGATCCTGATAATAATTATATTTTACATTAATTTATAAGAAAAGTCATGCACTTATTTTGATCCTATGTTCTTAATATAGTCCCTAAAACGAGATGAAATAACGCCGTATGTTTTGCTAACTTATGAAATATGCAAAAAAGAACAAGTTAGCTGTTAATATTCTATTTCGGAGTTTTAAAATAAAAGATGGATGTTTAAAATTTAATTTATTACATTTGGAGAAGTTTTTCGGGGGGTGCGGTCAGCAAAGAACAACATAAATAAACAAAACCATATTTATTTATTTTATGCCGACGTTTCGACCTGAGTTTCAGGTCATGAGGGGTTATGGCGTAGAAGGTAGGCCTGCAACTTGTTCTCCTTTTATATATGGTTTTGTTTATTTATGTTGTTCTTTGCTGACCGTACCCCCCGACAAACTTCTCCAATCAGTAATCTACGGTCAACTATCTACACCTCATTAATTTATTACTGATAATTTAAATAAAATATTTAAAAAATGTAAAGTTATTAATCATGAAAAGAAAGAAAATCTTGAAAGTATTTCACCAAAACTTGGACCAGTATTAATCAGATTAATGATGAGCACTCAATGATAAACTAAAATATTAAAAATAGCTTATTTTAAAATAAATAATATGGTACTTTATGAATATTCTAAACAAAAGTGGTTAAGGAAGAAATAGCTAACACTACAACATGAAGTATGGTAGGGATTAGGGATGTCCTGTAAGGCTTCAAACATGAGAAGAGGCAAAAGGCATAGCTGGCATACTCGAGGAATACCGACCAACTCCTCTATGGCCACGGGAGGGTAGCTTCCTCTAGTGCTCAGTTATACACTCTTATTCATTACAGTATTAAAATAAACATTTTATATAAACAGAATCAAAAACGAATAAAAGATCATACAATAAGATTAATTTATCACAGATTTTCGAATTCGCCGATAGAAGAAACCTAATGAAGTTCATTAACGCCTATGCCCTATTATAATTATAAAGATACAAACAAACACATTTATTTACTACAAAAATAAATAATAAAAATTAAGAAATAATAATAATATAAAAAATTAAAATTAAAACCAAAGAAAAACTATAGTTTGGAAAGGAGGTAATGCTCTTTTAAAAATTTGAATACCTATGTAACTTTAGCCTGCTCATCAAATAAATTTAGCTCTGCTAGCTTCAGATAAATTTGGGGTCAGTCCTATTCTGCTTATTGTTGGTAAATAGTGAGGTTATTTTTCAAAAATATGTCTAATCGTGAGAATGGACTGACAATATTTTCACGTTGGAGGTAGCAGTTTTCTGATCAGGTGCGTGAGGACAGTATGGTCAATTCTCAAGATTAGAGCAACTTCTTCCCTGCGGCAGCTGTGGTAGTATGTCGACCATGGTTTTAATGATCTTTTTATTTCTTTTAATTTATTCGGAGAGCTTTCAACCCACATGGCCTGCCATCTTTCCGTCTAATGAGTAAGTAGTATCATATCCCAGTATCACATCACATCCGCTTCGACTCCGTCGACTGGAAGATTTCAAGTTCCCCACCGCCCTATGCCGACTAATCAGTAGCTACCTCAGTGGGAGGTCCTTCGTCGTAGGGGTTGGTGAAGAACCCTCGCATCCACCACCTGCGGAGTACCACAAGGCTCAGTACTGGGACCCTTCCTCTTCGTCATCTTTACTGCGCCGATTGTGTTTCTAGAGCATAAAGGGGCAGTGGTTACTGCCTATGCAGATGATATTGGAGCCTATGCCTCTTGTGCCAGGCCTAAACGGACTTTTACCCTTGCACAGAAAGCTTCTGCCACCATCATAGCTGCATTGAAGGGTGAACCCGTCTAAGACTGACGCTATTGTCATGTCCTTTCAAAAAGGCAAAAAGAGTACCCTGCCTCAAAGATTCGTGGTGGATGAACAGGGACGGAAGATTTCAAATTCCATCCTCTACCTTGCTGTGACTCTAGATATTGATCTCACCTTCTCCAATCATGCCAAGAAGAGGCTCTAGATGGCCCGACTTAAAACGTATTCACTGCGCCTGAAACTACTCATCTACAGAGCAATTATCAGACCAACTCAGCTCCATGGTGTTCCTTTAATGAGAAACCTCTACAAAACTACGTTAAACAGACTGAAGAGTTTCCAGGGATCTGTTCTTCGAAGAATCGTCAGGGGAACCAAGCTTCAGAGGACCAAGAACAGTGTCATCCGTGAAGAGCTCCAACTCCCAATATGCCGGAATTCATAAGCCGACGACACATCAAATTTATTGATCCCCTAATCCCCTGTTTTATGAAATTACTCCTCCACCAAGACCTGGGGAGGTGGCCGTGCACTGTCCCCAAAGTTGACGTCCTCAACGCGGGAATGACTTCGGATTCTACAGTCTAAAGTCTTTACACTCACACCTAACTGTGGAACGTCCCTCCCCGTTCTAATAATCTACTGCAGTTAGCTGCATTATTTTGATGTGACCCAGCAACTAACCTTACAATGTCACAAGGCAATCCAAGGCAGTAGTATGCTGGTATACTGTTACGGTTGCTTATGGTGAAATAAAAACACTGGCTATATTTGCTTAGACAAGGGGTGTTACGGTTGTCATGGGGAAAACAAAACACGAGCGATATGTTTTAGACCAGTGGGTTTTGTTTTTGTGAAGGCGACAGTTTGATTCTGGGAACTCGTATGTTCAGGCGAGTGAGTTTTGGTTTTGTGAAGGTGACAGTTTGATTTCGGAACACGTTACGATTGTTAAATGTGAAGAGGTAATAGTTTATAGGCCCTCTGTCTGTACTGTTCGAACTGGAATATCACCATATGAGAAATGTTGTCATATATGTTTTGTTTTTTAAAATGATGGTGTTTTACTTGAATGGACGGTCATTAACACTAGAAGTGGGGATATAGTGCAGTGACGTTTCTTCAGCATGTCCTGGATAAGAGAATATTAATGTAAATATAGTTATTAAGTTTAAGCATTAAGTTAAGGTTAAGTCAACCTATAAGTTTTAATTGTTTTACTAATTGATTAGAATTTTTTTTCCTTTTTCATTCTCTGTATATATATTTTTTCTTATTATTAAACTTTTGTACATATAGTTCTGCTGCTTTCTCTGCTTTCAACTTGTTAATTTACTTATATTTTTTTTGGTGTTTACGGAATAGGTAACACCCCTAAGTTTTCTGTTATCTACTTGTAAAGGTATTCGCCAATGGTCATAATTCAACAATTGTTTATATAGGGGTATATTTTAGTTATATTGTGGGCATAATGCTTCGGGGTTTTCGTTATTTCCAAGGAAAAAATAACGTGGCGCCTAAGGAGTAATTTATTCTGTATTGTTTTTTTTTTCCTTTTGGGATTATATTTTTTTTTTATTTGACTTTAACTCACCCCCTTCTCCGCTGAGCGTGGGCAACGATAAACGTATAACTAAGGATAAATAAAAATTTGTGGTTATAATACATTTGTCACTATTATGCATTTGTATGTATGTATTGTATAAATTTAATAATAAAGGAGGTTACGAAAAAAAAAGTAAGAATAGCAGTGCCTCGGGAGCGTGAGTGCCTCTCTGGCAGCTTTGTCTGCGAGCTCATTGCAAACAGTGCCAATGTGTCTTAGGGCCCATATGAAACCTATGGACTTGTCTTGGTCTGACAATTTTAGGAAGAAAGATCGTATTAATATGATGTTCGTAATAAACATGTTTTGATATCAAGGATAAACATTCATTCCACATACTTATTAAAAATAAATCTTTATGAACTGTTTTTAATAAAATTATAAAATAATGACTCATACAACTAAAGTAAAATGAATAAGAAATTTGTTGCCTAGCAAAAATAAAATTATACTAATTTACCCCTGAGAGAATTCTCGCATTAGATATTTTTTCTTCTTCTCTTTAATTTATTCGAAATACAAGAGATGTCATGCTCATTCGTAAAAACAAATACGATATTATGAAGGATATCTGTTCAACACACATAATTAATTAGTAAAGCTGCATACTTTATAGTGACTATTTTAAGGTCACAGTTTACGTAATAAGTAATTACTTTGCCCCAATGAAAAATATCACTCGAGTATTACGGTTATAATTCAGCTGCCCTTTAACTTATATTAGGCTCATTGTATCCCTTGAGACTTTTTACGACTCAAGGTGACAGTGAAACCGGAAATAATCATCTACCAAAACCGATTGCGAACCCAGATCCTTCGAGTTAGTGCCACATCGCCTTTACTCACTCTGCTCCCCAAAATTACTTATTTATTGATGTAAAAACAGGATATGAAGGCCTTATAGTTTCAAACAATATTATTATTAAAATTATAATTATTATACAATA
>NW_027115188.1:134887-138796 GCF_000696795.3 Halyomorpha halys | reverse complement strand
GGAGGATTATCAGGGATTGTTAAGGATGAAAGATTAAGAATTAATGGGTTAGGATGGTTAAGGAGTTTGGAATAAAAAGACGCATATCTGTTTTTATTGATAGTTTCACAAACATTTACGATAAAATTAAATTCACTTAATTGAAGAAAAGTTTACTTATTAAAATCTGTGAAGATTTTTTTCATATCTTTTGTATCTATACGGAGAGGGAAAAACATTAAATTTAGATAAAATCATCATTATTGATTAAAATGATTATTGTTTCATAAAAGATGTCATGTAAGTCTTTCGCATCAGTTTTAAAGCTAACGACTTTATTGATGTTATCAGAAATATAATTTTTGTTTAATTTTCTTAGTGTAAAAGGAGCTTAACAATAAAATCTATGTTTTTTAGTTTCTTTGGTCTTAATGCAAGAATTGGGATGAATCATATCATTAAGGTTTTGGATGGTAGTACCAATTTAGTAATTTTGGTAATGCAGACTATTAATTTAATTTTTTTTTTTGTAATTTTATAAACTTATTGTTACCGAGGTCGCTCTCCACGTTTTGAAACATAAATATTTGATACTTATTTAGTGGAATTTAGTAGAATGTTTATTTAGTAGAATGTTGGGAAATAAAATAATAACCAAAGCAATAGTATCTTAAAATTCAAAACTAATTTAATAAGAAGCCATTTGGATCATAAACATCTTTTTGGTTCATTGAAAATATTACTTAAAAATCAAACAACTACCCTTATTAAACTCTTTTTTATTTATAGTACAGTATTATTGTAGTAATAATACGGGGTATGTTTAAAATAAAACTATACAGTGTAGCTCCAAAAAGGTTTCTTGATATTCATCCATAAACAACATACATTTCGAGTATCCAATACTATGTAGAATAGGAATTCAAGCAATTTAAGGGTATTTACATTATAATATCTTAGGAGTAAAATTGATGCGTACCTGGGGCTTTGATGTTGTTAAGTTCGCAGAAACTAACCAAAATACAATAATAATGGTCGTGTAACATCGAAAAAACGTTAATTAGTTCTCGAAGTTAAAGAAAGTACATTGAAAAATTTAAATATTTGGGGTCTAAAATATTCATGAAACTATATTCAAGTAGAAAAAACAAATCATATGATTATCGCTGAGAATGACCTCACACCTTCTGTCCAGAAATTTAAAATTTGGAATTTATAAGAACTCTTACTTCAAGTACTGTTAGTGCACAATACGTAACCGCTTCCGTTCTAACGCCTTAAGGTTTTACAGATTAGGTTTACTGTTAAGGCTGACATCCCAACCCATCCTAACACTATCCTCACCACGTATGCCGATGACACATGTCTATTGTCTGTGAACAATGATCCTTACATTGTATCTCAAACCCTCCAATCCCACATCACCACCCTTGAACAATGGTGCCAAAACTGGAGGATTAAAATTAATTCCAATAAATCCCACCAAATCACATTTACCCTTCGTCGTAAACCCAGACCTCTTGCCCTACAAGTATCCTTTAATAATACCCCACTTATTCCTGTCGAACAGATCCGTTACTTAGGACTAAATCTCGACAAACGACTGACATGGAATCTAAAAGTCTAAAAGACTAAAAAGTCAAGAAACTGCTCGTCGATTCCGACTATTGCAACATTTATTAGACAAACGGTCTAAATTGCCAATCCATTACAAAAGACTGATCTACATGACTATTATAAGGCCTATCTGGACATACGGGGTTGAGCTTTGGGGCTCCACAAAACCATCAAATTCCTCCCGAATCCAATCCTTACAGTCCAAAATCATTCGTAAAATCCTTAATTTTCCTTACTTTGTCACAAATCAAGTCATCCATCAGGACCTCATTGTTCCATGTGTTGCCGATTTGGCCAGAACCAGATACCGTTCCTTCCATAATTAACTTCTCAACCACCCAAATCCACTTGTTTCTAACCTGGCTTCTCCTTAATGAACTAATAATCCTCCTAGGCGTCTGAAAAGAAGATGGCCTCGAGATCTTCTCCTCTATAAATGTTATTGGAGTTCTATCAGTGGGTAGATTCTCCACATGTTTGTATCATGTCACTATGTCACCTACAGCAAATTTACTTATTGTATATATGTGTACAGTTGTAAATAACAAGAAATAAAGTATTAAAAAAAAAGTTTAGAAGAAATAAGATTCCACTGGAAAATGTCACAATACGGGCTTCCTTTAATATTAGCATGGTACTATTACGCTGTGATACTATTATATTTGACATTTTAGAATTGGGAAGGTTAGAGTGGCATATAAAATTTTGGCTCTTTGTAAGGAACGAATATGTAAAGGATGGTCAGCAGCCAGGTGACCGGTGATCGCCCGAGGGGAGACTGAAACGAAGATGTGAGGATTCTGTTAAGGTCGGTCTTGCGGTATGGGTTTTCAAGCGAGGGAGAGGAGGTAGGTCTGTAAGGAGGGAGTCATCATCACATCTAAGGATTAGCTTTGACTTCCCATACATACATACACATTAGTATTAATACAAAATATTAATTAGTTTAAAACCGATTTTTTATTTTATTGGGCTGCATAGGTTAACTTAATAAATGATCAAAGTTATGATAGGATTACTAATTAATAAAACAAATCATTTATATTTTCAATGTGATAATAAAACTAAATTTATTAAGTAACAACAATGTTCCTATTATAATCTATTCCAAAAATTATTGATCCATTTTTTTTCTCCTAAACTATATATTATTAAAACAATTCCCATCATGTAGATAAAGTATACCTTAAATTCCGTATTATTATTATACTAAAAATTCACAATAATGCTAAAAATATCTCAAAAGAGTATTCGATTTTTGTGGATGGAGGGATAAAGAGAGGGATATTGGCGTGTCTCCATAAAGGACATAAATCTCGGAAGTCTCCTTCTCCGTGACTGAATATTACCCAAGCGGAGCCCAACAACTATTTCTCGAAATAACTTCCGATGGTCGATTAATTCACTCCAATTCCTCTCGCTTCTTCTACATCGACTTCTTCCAGTTGTTAGTCAGTGGTAGGAAAAAAAAAAACATTATAAAACTCAAATTAATACTTTCAACCCTCAGGGACAAAGTTCGCCAATAACAAGTTCCGCTTCGGGATTTGTCAGGGCGTTATAAAAGTTCCCACAGCCATTTGTCAAGGGGATCATGGAGGCTGTGGATCAGCGACAACTTTTAATTGACTAAGAAATAATAACCGCGAGGCGACCAGGCGTTCTTGAAAAATGCTGGCGAACGAGAATGAGTTTTCTCCAAAAAAGAGAAAAAAATGCACAAATAGCTTTCCTTGTTTTTAAAACCTACTCGAACAACTAATGTCAACTTAAGTTAAGAGGGTGTTGTTCGAAGGGTACATCACAGGATGATGAACACGAATTGTGGTCTGAAAAAGGGATAAAGTCTCTTTGCCATTCACAGTCATGAGTAATTACCCCAGAAGGTCTCAAATATGAATCATCAGGATCGATTCATCTAATATAGTTCTCAAAAAGGGAATATACAATTCACAATTTCATAATGTATTTGAAAAGTTTGTATGAAGGGAAACATTTAAGTGAGAAAAAATACAATGATTTTTTTTTTTAAATCTTAGCCTTAGGAACATAAACGAAATATAGATTGAATGTCATAGCATAGTATTAACCTGTTTTCCACCTTAACTCTTAAAATTTGTAAGAGGTATAAGATTTGTTAATTTTTTTTAGTGGGTTTTTTATATTTTTTTTTTATTATTTATTTATTGTAATTTACAACTGTACAAAATAATACAACAGGTAAATATGTAGTATGTTTCATATACACTTGAAAATCTTGGGAAGGAACCACCCATTGGTGGTACTTCAAACATTAATTTAAACTAGACGGTC
>NW_027115188.1:127992-133340 GCF_000696795.3 Halyomorpha halys | reverse complement strand
AAAGATTTGTATTTTAGTAGCTTTTTAGTAGTTCTCCATAATGATTTGTCAGTGGTATTTAAGTTTTCTGTTAAGTTCTGGAAATGTTGTATTCTGTGTTTTCTAATTTCTGCTTTTAGTCTGTAAGTCAATGTATTGTAATGAGTTTTGTCCGAGGGATATCTTGTTCGGTTTTTTATATTAAATTATTAACAATGAATCAGAATGATCGATAAAAAAAATCCTTAGGATCACATTGAACCTACTTTAAAAAAAATACAATTTTTCAAAACTATTTTTATTTGTAATAACATTATTATTCACACACTCACACACACACACACACGCATATATACTTATTTTTTCAACCATTTGTGTAACGTTCCAACGTTATTTTTACTTTGGGCCACTTTTTCTACTTTTACAGACCAATATTTATTTATATTTTTCATAAACAATTTTTTTCTTTGTATATTTTTTAAAACATATATAAAGAAGAGTGATTTTAAAATTTTATTTTATAGTGATTTTCGCGTAATATTTATTTTCATACTATGCCCGATACACCTATCCTCACATTTTATATAATTAATATTATAAAAAATAAATTAATTTTAGACTGAGGAAAGCTTTTTGGAGTTAATAATATATTTGTTCACAACAGTAAGATATTTTCATGGTTGTATTCATAATAATAACTTTTTATAAAGGTGTAAAGTATAAAGGTGTAAGTACTAGTTTCTAACCTTGCATTCTCTTCCATTTCTGACAATCCTCCGTGGCACCTAAAATGTTCGCTACGAGACCTACTAATGTAAAAACGTCATTAGCGTGCTATAACTGCGGTCAATTAATCTGGATGTATAATAATGTACAGTAGTAAATTTCAATAAATATTTTTTTTTTAAATATGTAATTCGCATAAATAATTGTTATACTAAAGATACTTCTAGCAACAGTTCACATTTAATTCTTTACTAAATCCATATCTCTATATATTGCTCATTCTTCATTTATTAAAATTGGAATATAAATTTAAAAAAATTACAATTATAAGGAATTTTGCAAGGAAAAATATCTTGGTTTCTCAGGGTATTTCTTAAAGCAAAAAATTCTCTGAATTCGGATATATTTAAAATTTGATGATATATGAAGATCAGACTTATTAATAAATTGTGTGGGTTCTAGACAATCCTTCAGTCGATGACTATATCGACTCATTATAGTCTATAACAGTAGAAATGACGTATTACCGCTTGGAAAATTTTTAAGTGTTATTCAGTTCCTTTGTCATCTGCCTTTGTTTCTGTGTATAGCATGCGTAACAAATGTACAATTGGTTCAATTAGGCCCATTTTACAATCGCCATTGTATTTGGCTTATAAATATGGGTCCTCCTCCCTTAAGATCTGTATAACACTGTATGAACACCTACGCTCAAATAAAATTAAAAAGATACTGTTCTTGATGAAATCACAAGGCTAGTTATATCAATCCTACAAACATCATTGAAATTCCGACAACAATTCAATACTAACTGTTTGAACTTGAACATTATTTTCGATGTGTAACCCGGTGTATAACCCATTTCCTTATGTTTAATTTTGACATTGATTGTTTGTTGCATTTATTAATTATTTTTTATATTCAGATGGTAGCGAAGTAGGATAAATATATATATATATATGTATATATATATACAAGGAATTGGGGAGGGCAACACAGACTAGAACTTTGGCCGCCCGAATCAGCCTTCTCATTTTTTTATTTTTATAACCCCGAGTTATTTTGAACATACTGAGGGGAGGGGGGAGGAGAGAGTATATAAAAGTAAGACTACATCCTTAGCTTCAGATTTGTACATATTTTATGGGGGATTTCAGTATTCCTGACAGAAAGAAGAAAGCTCGGTTGGCGCTTCTTATATGCTGGTCTATCTCAAGCAGTTGGTCATTGAAGGTTATCGTGGGGCCGAGGCATATGAAACTGCCTACTTTCGGAAACGATTTGCCACACAGGTCATGTTGTTAGAATGGATTTTTTGCCTTACAATAACATAATTTGTTTCATCTTCAACTACTTGTAAGCCGATTTCCTCTGCTTCTCTTTCAAATATCTTACTTTATTCCGACGTGCGCCCCATCATTTTCGTAGGATATTCTTCTAATAACTGTTTCTTGGACTAAGTTTAACAGTATTAGCGAGAGTCCATCTCCCTTTTCTGACTTCATACTTTATTTTATGTAATAAATTTCTATCGCAACTGGGCACGAAGGGTCAGTACTGCAGTTCTTTGTAAGAAAGTACTGTTATTAGACCAACGATTACGCAAGGAGGTTATTTAATCTGAATCACTTAAGGTTGGGTGGACCCCAATGTTAGGCTTCCGAACATACACTCTCGGCCACAGTAACGGAATAAATAATTATCTATCAAAGCCAGATTCGAACCCAGGTATTTGGAGTTAGTACCCCGGAGCCTTACCTCTGAGCCACTCCGCTCACCTTTCTACTTATATTACCTCTAAATCATTTCTTATCCAATAAAATAAAATAAAATATTAAAAAGAAAAATAATATCATTTAATTTTCTGCATTGAAAGAAGAACTTTTATTTTAAAGTAATATTTTATATATTTTCACAAATATGATTTTAGAAATGGTATTATTTTTTAACCAGAGAAAAAAAAACTTAAGGTGGTAATCGGTTAAATACTCAATCCTATTTATCAAGTAAGATTTTTTTTATAAAGGTGTCTATTTCAGCGAACAAAACCCTTGGAACGACAAGCCTTAATTTCAAGCATACAGCTGAAAATTGTATTAATTAATTGATTTTAGAGTTGGTGGTCTTTATATTACAAGAGCCGGGAAGAAAAAATAGCTGTTATCTCACCCCAATTTTTGATTACTTCAATAAAACCTGCGTATAATTACCAGTCAAAATTGATGAGTCTGCCTAGTATAGGTAGGGGGATTAAAAAATGGCGGCTGTTTCAAAACATTGATTTTTCATTTGGAGCTCTATATCTTAAAAACTACCAACAACACCAGAAAATCTAAGAGTGTATTATTTAAAGAAGTGTAATTTGCTGAAATGTTAGCCCTAAAAGAGCTATTTACGTCCAATAGTTCTCGAGCTATAGGTTTTTAAAAACTAAATTTCATAAAAATCTACTGAAAGATTAGTAGTTAGTTAATTTATTTTGAGAAATCTATATTTCAGGAACTATGTGACATACAGATGTCTATTAGCACTCAAATTAAAACTAGTTTAATGGACTATAAAGAAGTTTATGACCTTTACCTTCGTGAGAATAGTAGTTTTCATGATATTTGCTAAAATAAATTGATTTATAGTTGTTCGAACAATAAATTTGATTAATGAAAAACTTTCAGAAACCATTGGACGTACTGTTGTCTGCCAGCGCTCAAATTAAAGCTAGTTAAATTTACTACAAAATAGTTAATAATGTTAGTATTTGTAGGAGTTGTAGTTTTTATGATATTTGACAAAATAATCTCACAAAATGTTAATTTATAGTTTTCGTATAAAATGTTAGATATTTGAAAAAATCTCTAGATCCAAAATATGCACATATGTCTGCGAACACTCAAAATAAAGGAAATTTAACTTACTATAAGGTAGTTTATGACACTTATCTTCGTAGGGGTAGTAGTTTTTATGATAATCACATATGAATATAAATTTGGCAAATGAAACTTTGTCCGAACAACTATAAATCAATTTATTTTAGCAGATTTCATGTAAACTATTACTCCTACGAAGATAAAAATCATAAACTACTTTATAGCTCATTAAACTAGCTTTAATTTGAGTGCTAATAGACATCTTTACGTCAAATGGTTTTTGAAATATAGATTTTTTAAAATAAATTTTCAAACTACTGATCTTTTAGTACGTCACATACAACATTTTTATAAAATGTTGCTTTTTAAAAAGCTATATCTCAAAAAATATTTAACGTAAATAACTAAATTAGGGCTCATATTTTAGCATATTTACTCTTCTTTAAATGATGTTCTTCTAGGTTTTCTTGTGTTGTTCCTACTTTTTAAGATATAGAGCTCCGAATGAAAAATTAGTTTTTGTTATCGCTTTGAAACAGCCGCCATTTTTTATTCCCCCTACCTATACTGGGCAGACTCGTCAATTTTGACTATTAATGATGCATAGTTTTCATTAAAGTAATCAAAAATTGGGGTGAGATAACTTCCTTTTTTCTCCTCTTGGGTTCTTGTACTATTATGTTACGTTTTCATGGCCAATAACTCATGTTTTCAATAGATAATACATTTTCGCTCAAATGTGGACTTAATTACTATGATTTTATCTCTCTGCTTCATAGTCGGTTTTTTCGTGTCCATATTTTACCAAAAAAAAAAAAAAAATAATCGTTTGATAATTGTTCATTAAATAAAATAATTTTATTCTTATTTTGTGCTATTGGCAATGATTATGTTAACGTAGAGAAGGAAGTCGAAGCCTTACAGATAAGATTATGGTAATAATAAAAATAGTTTATCTTTCTTTCTGCTGGTACAATGAAGTCTCAGTTATACGAATATGAGGGGGTACCAACAATTATTTCTATAAGTGAATATTTCGTGTAAGTGAATACGCAATACATATCATGTATGTATATTTTTGAGAATTTTTTTCACGTGATTAGTAGGTACATATACGTATGTTGTATGCAGTTAAAAGAAAAACAAAGCAAAGTGAAAAAAAATTATTTATTGTATAAAAATTTAATTTATTTTTAATCCTAATTTTTTAATTTTTGACAAAAAAATTGTCATATGTTTGTTTCATGTTGCTTTGGGCTGAATACATCATTCATTCGCATTCTGTTAAGGTATTAGATTCCTTCTCGCTAATTTCTTTAGCATATATAAAACGTTTTACAACTTCAAATGCTTTAAAAGCTTCTGCAAAAATGGAAGAGGCACAGGATCTTCGTCATCTGAATCGGAATCGTCCGAGCTAATAAGCTAATAATAATAATAATAATTATACATTAGGGATTAGAATATAAACATAAAGAGTCATTGGGACCGGATTTTATTCGCGGAAAAAAGTTGTTTACGGTTTCGTTTTTGACGGTATTTTTCGTCCTTTGTCTTTCCACGGAAGAAACGAAAATAAATAGAATTGAATAAAATTTACTAATGGTACATAAAGCGGGTCCAATCTTTCCTTCGTATAACTGAATGTTTCGTATAACTAAGTTTCGAATAAATGGATAATTACATACACATAATTCAGGGATTTTTGCGGGGGATTGAGAAATTCTTCACATAACTGAATGTTTAGTATAAGTGAGCTTCACTGTATATATATATATA
>NW_027115188.1:109746-121062 GCF_000696795.3 Halyomorpha halys | reverse complement strand
AAAAAATTAGATAGGAATATAGTATGCTAGAATTCATTTATTAACACCTCAACTATGCAATTCTAGAACCATTGCCATCCAGAAACTGCCCTGGACCATGCAAGAGGGACCCGTAGAGCAACAGGTTGGGATCGGGAGAACAAATATTCAGATGAGAGCTGACCAAGAAAGGAGAGAGATTGATTGTGCGGCATTGACACAGTTGAGGACGCCCCCTCCCCCGCTGCAGAAATATTTCGGGTAGAGGTGGAACGATTTGTTACGACCGCTGATGGACCGTCTGTTTGAGTTGCATTTCTAGGTCACAGTCCTCCTCTTAGCCCCCATTCTCCCCAGCCCTTACTCCGTTTACTCAACCGTCGTTCCTGTGTTTCTTCAGTGAATGTGTGTTACTAGGTTATCATCATCTTGGTAGGTGGAAGTACCTGTTCGTAGGAATACATTAAGCTGTCTCGTAAAGAGTATACCTCGGAAGTGGTCGGCTTTTGTAAATGTTCAAAAATATAATATAAATGACATTGCAATAAAACTAGAAAAAAATCATCTATAAATATAAAATCTAGAATTTTCCGATTTTGAAATTTTCAGTTTCAATTTTTTTTTGCTTATATCTGGTCTCTATAGAAAAAAAAATTAAGTTTGACATATTAAAAGTTAGTGTCATAAGTATCTAGATTTTCTTAAAATTTAATATCATTATAGATGCTATGAATTCTGTATATAAATTAATTTTTTTACTCGAAGTCAAGAAAAAATCAATTTTATAAAGAAAACAAACCAAATAGAGAATCCATAAACGCAAAAGGTAGGATGCTTTTGATTTTATTGTATGTTGCTTGAATTGACAAATAAAATATAATGTTTTCTACTGACCACCGAAAGTTCATTTTATTCAAGAAAAAAATTTAAATTTTTGTTAATTTTTCATTCTAAGTTCAATATCCTAGGTACTATAACCCGAACGTAAAAAGTATAAGTGTTCTAAAGTAGAGTAAATTTGGCAGAATATTAGCCCTTATTGAGTTCTGCATAATAGTCCCCAAGATATGTTTTTTTCTATTTTTTTTTTTTAATTTGTACGGAAAAACAAAAAAACATCTTTAAAACGAATTGAATTTAGTTTCATTTTCTGTACTGATGGATTTCTATATCTTTAATTGTTTTACACGATAGTATTGATTATGATAGATTTCTTTATGACTATAAAAATACCTCATGACGTGTTTGTCCCATCACGTGACTGTCCGGATTTTTTTTTTCAATGGCTCTTCAAGGAAAGTTCGAAACGGAGATGCCGTACTCTTTTGTTCAGAACCTTTTTTTTTTTATAATTAATTTATTGTTATTTACAACTGTATAAAAATATATACAACAAGTAAATTTGTTGTCAGTGATAAAATGAAATGATACAAACATGTGGAGAATCTACCCATTAATAAAACTCCATTAATATTTCTAGAGGAGGTCATCTTCTTTTCAGACGCCTAGGAGGATTAATTGGTAATGAAGGAGAAGCCTGGTTAGAAACAAGTGGGTTTTCGAGGTTGGTAAGTTTATCATGGAAGGATTGGTATCTAATTCTAGCCATAGAGGTAAAATATGGAACATTGAGGTCCTGAAGGATGACTTGATATGTGACCAAGTAAGGGGCTTTAAGGATTTTAGACTGTTAGGATTGGATACGCGAGGAATTCAGTCCGAACAGTAATAGTGGAGCCCCAAATCTCAACTCCGTATGTTCAGATAAGCCTTATTATATTCATGTAGATAATTCTTATGTAATGGATTGGAAGTTTAGACGGTTTGTCTGGTAGTCAGAATCGACGAGCAGTTTCCTGTTTTTCATTCATGTATGATGATTCCATGTCAGTCGTTTGTCCAAACGTATGTTCAATACTTGAAGTTTTATTGTTACATGTAGAGTGGTAATCTTGGGGTGTACAGAGTGCATCTGCTTACATATTATTCCTCATACATGTTTAATAACCTTTGTGTTCTTTGAAATTATGATTTAAATTTTTTTTGTCATAACGATGACATTTGGTCTATTTGCTGAGTGTATTGCTTGTTTCAAACCTTATCTATTGCACCTAACTCTAGAATTTCAGAATTATAAAAATGAAAGAGAGTTTTTTCGGATTTTAATAGTAAATCATATTTCAAGATAAATGAAAAAATGGTACATTATTGTTCTGGCGTGTTCTGAAGGTGTAAATTTCCAAAACCGAAACATATTTTTTACCATTTGCGCGTAGAAGGAGTAGAAAAGCGTAAAACAAAATCTCATCAGAAAATCAATTAAATGCTACTCCAAAGGTCAATTTGTGCTCTAAATGGCTGCTTTGATTTATTTCTAATCTTTATTTTATTTATTTGTTTAAAGCAGGAAAATAAAAAAATATAAATTTGGCGGAATATTGAGTAGCCTATTTATTATAGGGGTTCACCCCTCAGGTTGGATTTAGTACGTTTTGAGGAATTAAGCATGTGTTACTTGCAACAAAACGCTACTTAGAATGAAAACATTAAAAACAAAAAAATAAAAAATGATCGCCTTTTGTAGATTCTCTCTTCTAAATAAATATACATGGCTGACAATGGTTGAGAAATTCAAGATTCATCCTAGTCACTTTGATATATTTTAAAAGTTAAAACTATTAATTAGGAAACATAATGGAAAATATAATAACAACTAATACACTCACTATAACTAAATGATTTCTTTGTAATGATTTAGTACTCTGCACAACAAAGAAGTGCATAGGAGTGTGCCTTTGTAGAAGATAGGGACTTTACGTCGTGGCCACTTGTAGCCAACAGGAAGGGACACAATAAAAGCAGCAGAAGAAGTATATGAGGGTTAAAGGGAATAAGAGAGGGACAGAATATGGAGCATGTCCCTACATGACTTCGTTAATAAAATACACCAATCTTCTTTTTACTACTGTCTTCACCTTTGTTGGGGTATTAATTATTGTCAAAGGACAGTTACAGTATAGATGTGAAACATTGAGAAAATAATCATAAATACTAAAATATAATTCGAAAATAAAAGAAAAAGATCCAGATATCACTGAGTTACGAAATTATATACATATTGTGTAATATGATTTTTGTTTTTTATAGAGGAGTGCAGGGGCATAGAAATATATTATACTGTATTGAATGCCAAAAACAGTTCGGAATCTACTATATATCTTAATTTTTAAAAGTCAAAAAGTATTTAATTTTTTCACTAAAATTATCTGAAAGCAAGCTGTTAATATTTAAAAATGTCTTCTTGACTTATTGTTGTCCAGGGATTTCGGTTTTTCTATTGATAGATCATGGCAAATTAGAAACTTGAAGCTGACAAAACTAGAACTACATGTATATATATTGTACGTGTGAAACTTTTGGAGGGTAAGAAAAACACATATAAAATATAAAACAAACAAAAAAAATGTAGCGAAAATAATTGGTCATATCACGAATCTTTTAAATTGTTATTTTACTGATATTATTATCTATGTGATTTTCTCATGAATCACATATAATTTTGTAAATGAAACAATATTTTTATATTAAATACTAAAAAAATCAACAAAAATGCAATTTCGTGCAGAAATTTATAAAAATCTACAACTGTTCAAATTCGTGTAGTAACTCCAAAATGTTCAGTTGTGTGTAATATAAAACTGAATAGAACTTCCTTTTCGTTACTCGAATTTCTGTCGGAGATTTAATTTTAAGATATTTAATGATAGGAATTATTTAATTGGACTAAAATCAGGTCTCTACTTTTAAAAATAGATTACTCGCAAAATTCTCTAACAGAACTAATGATCCAACCGCTTATGGGTATTAGTTAACACCTAATATTTGTTAGAACAGTTATATCTCTAAAAAAATATATAAGATTTATTATTTTGTATTTTCTGATTTTGGCCAAAACCTATAGTGTCGCTCTACACAACTCATGTCACGATGAGTTATCCATAGCATCTAATACATCTGAAAGAGATCATCCTAAGGCTCATTGTATTTGTGATTACGTCAAAAATAACCGTGTCGCGCTAAAGGATTGATGAGTATGATGCCATCTGATGACAGATGACCTTACCTGTAAGCCTGTATATTACCTGATACGCCTCTAAGATATCTTTATTAAGTAACCTGTGTTCCAAGATCCCTTAAATTTAGCTAATTCATTATGAGAGCTCTTCAATAACATTAAAACATTGTTTTCACCTGGTTTGTGTGATTTTACCGAATTTTACATTAATCGGATAATCGAAAGTGATTTAAACTGTCGTGATAGACAGAAGTGAAACATAATAAAAACATTTAAAAATAACAGAGAAAAACGTTTTATGCAGTTTTTTTTAAAAATTACTATCAAGTTATAAGATATCAAATTTTACTTATATTGTTTCATAAACAATTTCTTTCTTTGTATATTCTTTAAAACATATATAAAGAAGAGTGACTTTAAAGATTTATTTTATAGTGATTTTCGCGTAAAATTTATTTTCATAATATGCCCGACACACATATAATAAATAAAATAAATTTTATTCCCTTGTTTTCTATCCTCACATTTGATATAATAATTAATATATTAAAAAATAAATTAATTTTAGACTGAGGAGAGCTTTTTGGAGTTAATAATATATTTGTACACAACAGTAAGGTATTTTCATCGTTGTATCAGGATAAAAACTTTTTTGAGTATAAATGTGTAATTACTAGTTTCTAACTTTGCATCCTCCTCTATTTCTGACAATAGCGCCTAAAAAGTAGCCATCGAGACCTGCTAATGTAAAAATATCTTTATTAAGTAACCGGTGTTCCAAGATCCCTTAAATTCAGTTAATTCATTATGAGAGCACTTCAATAACATTAAAACAATGCTTTCACCTGGTTTTTGTGATTTTACATTAATCGGATAATCGAAAGTGATTTAAGCGTTCAAAAAGTCGTGATAAACGGTGAAACACAATAAAAGCATTTAAAAAGAACTTAGGGCTTGACAGAGAAAAACGTTTATGCAGTTTTTTTAAAAATTACTATCAAGTTATAAGATATCAAATTATACTTCAATATACTACTTGACAGCTCTCCCAATATAAATTTAGGAAAGGCTCTAAAGAATATGGGGCCAAACTTTAGAAAATGTTTCTGCAGAACTGCTGTTGTAAAAGAAAATTCTACATATAAAGTATTCCCTGAGGAGATGCGCCAAAGGATTAAAGGTACGGGGGAGTAAATCCTTATCTCTTCTATCTTGGAGGCTGTAAAATTAAAGCCTCTTAGCCGGAGGACTCGCGGTGAGAAGACAACACCTGTCCTCAGGAGTTGAGGTAGCTTCTGACCCAATTCTCAGGCACGTACCTCTACCGGGGAACTAACGCTTCATTAGTGAGGGATTGTCATTTTTTATTCCCTTCAGGCTTAGACTTTTTCTTAATTACGTATTTCCTGATTATCTAAATATATTTATACCCATTATTAAATTTACCATTCCTAAATATATCTTTCATTACACTAGGAATACAGGAGCCAGGCGCATAAAATCTATCTCACAGAACACAAATATGCAAATAATTTTTAAAATTAGTTTCTATAATAATTAACACGAGAGCACATTTCGAGTGGTTCTAAGACTCATACTAATTAGATAATTAATTAAATAAAGTAAAAAATCAGATAGTTTATGTGTTTTAGTTTTCGCCTTAAACTCCTAAATGATAAGCCCTGTCTGGCCATCCGGAGATGAGCTCTGGGGATTCACTAAACCTTGTATCCAATCCTTATAACTCAAAATCCTTCGTAAAATCCTCAATGCTCCGTTTGGGCGTAAACAGGTGGGAGCAGGGAGAAAAAATAAAGAAAATAGTGAACTTATTTGATAGATTATTTCATTCTAGAAACATGATGTAATTAGGTAAGATAACATTGTTGAGTTGACATCTCTACGGATCACAAGATCACAAGCACATCTTTTAAGGGACAATTATTCGTCTTATACTTGTATCTAAAAATAATGGGACAGACCAATAAAAAAGAACCTTTTTTAGATTCCATTCTTCCTGTTATTACTTACATTTCACCATTTTAATAATCTCTGAATCTTTGTTGAAAATAAACCAATGATGCCAACCATCGTGGAAGGTGGTTAATATTATTATTGCCAGCAATCCCAGAAGGCTGATGCTCACCTAGCAAACCTCTTCATCACATCTCATATTTTTGTATTTATTCTGTGTATTGTATGCATTTATATACTATAACTTGGTTTATGCTCGTGTTTCAATAATTTATTGAGATTATAGCTGATCAAAATTAAAAAAAGTAATGATTGAATTTTATGAAGTAGCAATAAAATGGTGGGATTATTTCTTGGAGTGCGGAATTTCATATCTTTTCTTAATGTTTCCGAATGGACTGTATGTATGTGTGTGTGGGATGAAGTCTGCTCCCTGCTTGGCGAAATCCTACCTACGCTCATGATGCTCAGTACTTAATGTTCCATATGTAACCGATCTAGCCCGGACCAGATATCAATCCTTCCATTATAAACTCCCTAACCATCGAAACCCTCCAGTTTCTAACCTTGCTTCGTCTATTTCTGACAATCATCTGGGGCTCCTGAAAAGAAGATGACCTCGAGACCTTCTACTGTAGAAATTTGATTAGAGTGCTACCAATGGGTAGTTTACCAATGTATCTCTCCATTTTGATTTTATATCAAATTTACTTGATGTATTTTTATGTAAATGCGGTTGTAAATAGCAAGAAATAAATTTAAAAAGATCCTAAATGGAACTTTATATTAACTCCATGAGATGGTAAAAGAAATTCAACTGGATTATACTCTGCTTCATAGGAGTACTATAACATATTAATTCTGTTCGTTAGTATTTCGTAAGCAATAGCATTACAGGCGATCCTAAAACGGTTATTAATATATACAATTATATTAGTTTTATCAATTAATGAAGTTAGATATTTTCGTTCGAATTCGAATGCTCTTTATTTCGCTTTTTCAGCTATAAGAATTGTTTTGAAATGTTTTATTATTTTAATGTTCTCTCAATCAAATAATGTTTTTTCCATTTAGCCTTGGACTATCTTCATAAAATCTATTTCATAGGGTAAACTATCTTCTTCCAATATAAACGATATTTACCATCAGCTAGCTCATATTCTAATTCAAAGAGTGTATAATAATGTCTGTATCTTGTTTTTTCATTTAGCCGTGACGAAGCCCAGCAATGCGGAAAGAAACATTGGTTAACAATTAATAATTTTATTTTAAATACAATTTAATTCTACACGATTAGACATATTTTCGAAGAGTGTACTCACTATTTGCCAACAATAAACAGGATAGGACTGACCCCAAATTTATCCGTAACTCTCGCAGATGAGGAAGGTAAAATTACATGAGTTTTTGAATTTTTAAAAGCACATCGCCTTCTTTATAAATTATAACTCCTCTTCGATTTTTATGTTTTTTATTTTATTTTTTTATTTTTTTAATTCTTTTTCTTTTTTTTTTCTTTTTCTATTTTTTATTTATTTTATTATTATTTTTTTTTTTACTTTTATCATCCCATAGGCGTTGATGACCAGAGGGTTTTACGCCTTTAAGCAACAATCAACAACAACAACAATTCTACACTTAATACAGATTTAGGTTCCTTGTAATTTATTTTTTATTTCCTATATCAATGATCATGACTACTCACCTTGAAGAGATTCAAAATATATCTGAAGGAACTGTTTGTATATGATAAAAAAATTGGACATTTCAAATGTTTAATGAGTTCAATATATGTTAGTTGAGATCGTACCGTTATTTGAAAATCCCCCCTCCCCCCCAAAAAAAATTATATTTACTCTTATTATATTATAATACTAAGATATGCTGTTCACATACAAACAGAACAATTTTCAATATTAGTCATTTGGACTAAGGTAACCTTGAAAACTCGGGTTTGAAATTTTTAACAATCAAAATACTTCCCTTGAGCAGCATCTCAGTTAGAGAGGGATAGAGAAAAGTCATCTCCGAAACTAATTTTTCGAAGGGTAAATAAGAATTTACTTACAACAAATGTATGAAAAATTTAACAATTAAATATTGTTTCTTTTAGATATTTTTTTGAATTCATGTGAATCGAATAATGATACTCATTAGTAATGATAGAGATATAAAAAAAATATTACCAATTTAGAATAAATTGGTATTTAGTATCACCTAGATCATATTCTCATGTAAACAAGGGCTTAAATGGCTGACTTTTTATTATAAATTCCTTTAAAGTAGCTTTAGTTTTGTTTATTTGAAATAATTAACCACCAACATGAATCTCCTTGTAATCTGAGGAAAGAAAAAAGGATAAATATTTTATAGATGTTTAAGATACAGGTGAAAATAAGAATGTTAATATAGACGTATAATATACAGGTGGAAATAAAAGTGCTAATACAGATGTATAATATACAGGTGGAAATAAGATTGGTAATATAGATTTATAATATACAGACGGACATAAGAGTAGTAATATAGATGTATAATATACAGGTGGAAATAAGAGTGTTAATATAAATGTATAATATATAGGTGGAAATAAGGGTAGTAATATAAATGTATAATATACAGGTGAAAATAAGAGTGCTAATATAGATTCATAATATACAGGTAGAAATAAAAGTAATAATATAGATGTATAATATACAGACGGAAATAAGAGTAGTAGTGTAGATGTATAATACACAGGTGGAAATAAGAGTGGTAATATAGAGGTTTAATATACTGTTGTTGGAATGCAAAAGATTAATAATTACAGAATTTAGTAATGGAGAGTGACAATATGCATAATTAAACTGAAATTTAAAAATGATGTTTATGAGTTTCCAAGATCGTTACGACAATAATAGGTTTTCACCTTAACTAACCTCAATATTGAATAAATTTCACTCAAAGATTTGATTGTTTTGTCGTGCGCACCGCATTTTCTTATTAATACATTAAATAAATACAGCTAATTGGGTTCATAGAAAGACATTTTTTTTATATTCCCGATTTCGCTTCTTATGTTGTCTTTGAATATTACATAAGAACTTAATAATTAATATTTCGGACTGATTCATTCATTAAAAGAGAAAGAGTCCGGGAGACTCATAGAGATAAATCATCATTTACAAACCCTAACTCCACAGACCATGAACTAGCAGCCGCCCCCTCGGTTTTATAGTTCCTCAAAACAAAGGCTCAACAAGTTCAAACGACAAACGACTCTTGAGTTTTCGAAGTTTTATTAAGTTCTCCATTCTCTTCTGGATTATATGATTGTTGGTCGGAACTTCACTTGATGAATTCAAAGGTTGTTTTCAACATATACTTAATTATTTTCTATTCACTAAACTAAGTTTATTAGAACAGAAAAAAATTAAGAAAGCTTTACATTACTCTGTTACAGTTCGTGTCGGATGTCTTATAAATAGACTTGATGAATTCACCAAACGGTCATTCTTTTCTTTATAGATGCAAAAACATCGTAAGGTTTTTGAAAATTAAATAATCTGGAAAAATAAGGGAACATGAAAGCTCAAGATACTAAGACGCTACACTACGCGGAATTCCGTGAACTGATCCCTCTATTAAGGTTTAAGAAATAGAGTAGAGGTAACAGCACTACAATTATAACTGTAGATAACGCCAAAGTTACTAAAATATATCAATGTTTAGATAAACGTCTATGGAAAAACTGGGAGGAGAGTAGGAGGACTGTATATGGTTTCTTCTGAAGATTTGTGAATTAGTTATATCGAACTCATTGTATTATACGTAATGAGGTAAATATAGTTGACCGTAGATTAATAATAGATAGTCGGGGATATGGGGGTGCGGTCAGCAAAAAAGAACATAAATTAACAAAAAAATATTTATTCATGCCAAAAACTATTTATTGTTGACATGAATAGATTTTGCTAACCGTACACCCCTTCTTATTAATTATACATCAACGCTTGGAGGAAACGTGTATGATAAATTGTTCCATTAAGGGTCGTCCGTAGCTCAGGTGGTTGAGGCGCAAGTCTTTGCCTCCTGGAAACTTTGGCGGCGCTGTTCGAATCCGACTATTTTTTTTTTGGGTGTCGATTTTTTTTATTGCTGTGGCGGTCTCCCGTAATGAAAACTTGACTACGCAACCATGGTTATAACTGGTTCTGGCTTTCACTTTCAGCGAATTTAGTGCAGCTTTAAAAACATGTACAGATTGCTCACCTGGTCCAAATGGTATAACGTATTCAATGATAAAACATCTAAATTTCGGAACTAAAACAGTATTACTAATTTTTTTCAACAGAGTGTATTTTTCTGACTCGTTTCCCTCTGACTGGCAAACGTCTATAATAATACCAATAGTTAAAAAAAGGAAAGTCGAAAAATCTATCGGATAACTATAGTCCCATTGCTTTAACAAACACTCTGTGCAAATTACTAGAAAGGATGGTCTCAACAAGATTACAATGGTACATAGAAAATAAAAATGTACTTCCCGAATGGCTAAGCGGTTTTAGGAAAGGAAGAAGTACGCTTGATAATATCACCAAACTGGAATCCGATGTACTCCATGCTTTTAAAAACAAACAACACGTACTTGCAGTTTTCCTAGACATTGAGAACGCTTTTAACTCCACTAAACATAATATTATTTTAAAGAAACTCCAAGAAATTGGCATTCAAGGTCTAATCTGGAATTTCGTTAAACATTTTTTTAATTACCGATCGTTTAAAGTTCAATGCGGAAACTCCTCCCGAAATTTTCGCAAGGTAAATGGTGTGCCTCAGGGTAGTGTTCTAAGCCCTATCCTCTTCAACATAGCTATCAGTGGGGTAGCAAGCATCATCCATTCACCCATAAAAATTTTATTGTATGCAGATGATCTTCTTTTATCTCTTAGAAGGAAAAGATTTATCGGTTTTAATAAACTGCCTCAGCGAATTAATCCAAAGTGCTGTCCAGTGGTTAGAAGATAGTGGGTTTAATATATCTGTATCAAAAACACAATCCGTTTTGTTTTCAAGGAAAAAGATATTGAATGTGGATAACATTAAATTAAAGGGACAAGTCTTAAGGTATTCTCAAACTGTTAAGTATCTGGGTATTATTTTTGATAGCCGTCTTACTTGGACTCGATACATAAAACAACTAAGAGCTGACTGTTTACAGGCGTTAAATATTATAAAAATGCTTGGGAACACTACTTGGGGAACAGATAGGACAACACTACTCCTTCTCTATAGGCAACTTGTATTGT
>NW_027115188.1:107038-109696 GCF_000696795.3 Halyomorpha halys | reverse complement strand
ATTCAAAACGCCGCTTTGAGAATAGTTACTGGCGCTTTCCGCTCCAGCCCGTCAAGTAGTTTACACGTGGAAGCATCTGAAATACCATTATTAGTTAAAAGTTAACCCGTCTTCGGATAGGCCATACTCGACTCACTCACGGTCATCTCATGAAAAAAAGAAAATGCACCGACGTGTCGCTACTGTGGAAACGATCTCACCGTTAGGAATATTCTCACTGAATGTATAGCTCACGAACCAGATCGATTCTCTTCAGATTTACAGGAGATGTTGAGCAAAACCCACAACAATAACAAAACGTTTTCACTTTCTAAAAATCATTAATATTTATGATCAAATATAGTCTAACTAATTGTAATTGTAATGTAATGTAACTTGTAATAGTAATAGTAATTGTAATTTTAAATTTGTAAATTGTAATGTAATGTAACTTGTAACAGTAATTGTTAATTTTTAACTTTCTCACTTTGTAATTATATGTAACTTTCTCACTTTGTAATTATATGTAACTTTCTCACTTTGTAATTATATGTAACTTTCTCACTTTGTAACATTGTAAATATGTCAATAGTAGTGTACTGACTTTGTAAATTCAGTGTAAATGACCCTAGTGGTCGAAACACTTAAATAAATAAATAAATAACTGGTTGGTAACCTCAAGATAACCCCTCCTCCCCCATATGTCGGAAATGACTAGGGAGGATATCATAAAGTTCCATTAATTATATAGGTCAACTTAAAATTTTCAAACTTATAATTCAAAGTTAGCTATTATATTAAAAACAATTCATAATGTAGTCATATAATTGTTACATTCAGAATTGTTACATTTAGAATTGAATCAAAGTTGTGTGTAACAAAATTTTTTCCTTCTTTTTTTGTGCTTTCACATTGAAATAACAATTATCTGGAAGTTCCATCTTTCTATAAACATAAAATAGAAATCCCAAACGTGTTTATGATTTCTCATTACATGAAATCTATTGTACTATACTTAAATCTACTAGGAAATTTAAAATGTCCGTAGTCTCCCTTTGTATGTTATACCCAAATTTATATTTTCATTTCGAAAATCTGTTGATAACAAACATCAGCTCATTCTTATCGTATATCATCGTTAGAAAGATAGAGAATATGCCTGCTTTACTATAAAACCGGCACCAGTCGAAAAAATTTTAAACTATGTCAATAAATTGTCCATCTATTGTTTGAATTATAAATAAATAAAATTCCAATCTCCCTTTATTGGATATTGAACTATGCAATGATTTATTTTGATATAGTTCTATATAAATTAAATAGAATATAAATAGAATAGCATAAAACAAATAAAAGTAAAAGGGATTAATAATACAAATAAAAGGTAGAAATTTAATTAAATTATTTAATAAGAAATAAAACTAAAAAATGTAATGATTTCAAAAAATTGGAAAACATATATTAATAGTTATTGATAAAAGATTATTGCATTGATATTCATGGATATAACGATAATAAATTTTCCATCTATTTAGGTCGTAACGAAACGACGATAGTAAGTGGTGCCCATTTAAAAGTTTTTTTAACACTCAATATTAAGCTGCTAGAACTTTTATTAAATTTTCCAGACAAATGGCCTGTACTTTCCTGTCTATTAATATCAACTGTTGGGTGAAATTATTAATCTTCAACTTCAGCAACGGTCGCCTTTATTTATTTTTTTTTAATTAACAATTTTGACGGATGAGTATATTTTATTATATTTAATCACGAAGTAGTGTGACTCTCTTTTTATAAAGTTTTGAGAAAAAATAATTGGATTCAAATAAAGTAAAAAGGAGTTGGATATAGTAATATTTTTTACGAAGGAAAAATATGGAAATATATCTTCATTGTAAACTTTTCAAAAAAATAAATATCTATTAAACGACATAAATATAATTACTGTTTAAAGTGAAGTATAAAAAAATATTTAATTTAATTTAATCTTTTAATATTTTCTTACAAACCAAATTATCAGACTTATTTGCATTTTTTCTAACTCTGAAACACTAACATTTTCTACACAGCTAATAATGAAAAAAATATGTTTAATAATACGCAAATATTTTTTATTTATATATTAACGAGTAATTTACAAGGAAAAAAAAAAATTCACCGCTGATTTAATGCAATCGTCCGCTGAGAAAGAGTCGTTGACTTTAATATGCGCTTAGGCTTGAAATATTAAAAACGTAAATAAAAAAAATAAATTTTAATAACGGACCACAGATAGACTGTTACGGGCTTATTGTATGAAAAAGATGCAGAGTTTTTTGACTAATGATAAATTCACTGTTTTATATATATTATATATTTGTTATTTTTATACCAGATCGTATAAGGTATAAACCCAGGTGGGCCTTACATGGTTTATATAACTTATATTATATATATTTTTTTAACAGTTGATTATGAGGGGGTATAGTCATACAAATGACACCCCTAACTAAATAAAATGTTCTTACTAAAAGAAAAAAAAATAATAATAAAATAAATAGATAAGAATAATGCTTCTTAAAAAAAAGGAAAGTAAAATTAATAACAAAAAATAATGATATTGGTACACTTAAATAAAGCAAACAATTGTCTTCTAATAGTAAAAAGAAACAAGTTAATTTGAAAAAGGGAAGAGAGAAG
>NW_027115188.1:98367-106728 GCF_000696795.3 Halyomorpha halys | reverse complement strand
CCAGACTTCACAGCCGTACATCAGCAGTGGCCTAAGGATTGTTTTAAATATAAGAACAGTTCTTTCTAATTTTAGTTTGGAATTTCTGTTTAGGATAGGATATAGCATTGCTAACCTTGCATAAGTTTGAGTTAGTTTGATGTTGATATGGTGATTCCAGGTAAGGCGGCGATCTAGGTGAATTCCCAGATATCTTACTGTTTCACTGGCAGGATTCTAAATTCACTGTTTTGAATTAAGTAAAAGTAATACACATTTAATATATTTTCCGGTATCTTACTATGTTTTCCCCCAGATTACTGATTTAATAAAGATATATTCAAAGAACAAAATGTTTTGCAAAGATATTTAATATTTTTAAACTCCAATATTAAAAAAAAGTTTACTTTATTTTTCCCCTCCGAAGCACTGAGCCTTTTTCTTGTCGAGGAAGTACTTTTCTGAATAGAACCCTAGATAAAGAAAAAAAATTAATGAAAAAGATACAAAGAGAGCAATATGTGGCGATCCCTTAATCCGAAACTAATAACGTGGAGAACTGGGGCACTCACTACTCACTACAGGGCCTTAACTAGGGATTAGTGTAGCAGCCTCAACCCCTCTCGCTCTCTCTCCACCTCTCCACGCAAATTGTTGTTAGTAACCGGACAGCATTACTCAAAACTATATGTACAGCTCCAATAAACATTATATATTTTAAAATAACTAAGAATGCTTATAAATATTGAGAAAAACATTTTTCGAGGAGTTCAATAACCTCTAGTACACAAGGTGAAACTTGATTACAACTTTAAGATAGTGCGGTTAGGTGCGGACCTTAATTTAATTATCTTTTTCTTTGGTTCTTTAAATTTATATTCAATTGCATTAAATACATATTTAACCTAAAAATACAATAAGTAAATATGATAAGTAAAATTTCAGGGGCCTCAAAAGATAATCAGAAATGGAATAAGAAGCAAAGTTAGAAACTAGTGAGGGTGGTTCGAGAGGGAAGCATTAGTTTCTGATTTGGGCTTGATCAACTACATATTTTACATTCAGGTCTTTATTAAATTAAATTAAAAACTGTACCGCTACAACCCATGAAGGGCCAAGGGTGCAGTACATTGTAAAGAAGAACTGTTACTATACCAACGGTTGTGCAAGGAGGTAATTAGGTCAGAACCACGCTCGAATTAAGGTCTTTATGGATGATTTTATTTATGGCAAAGTAAGGAGCATTGAGGGCTTTTCGATGGATTTTGGATAGTACGTATCCAAAGTGAGGATTTCTAGGGTTTTAGCAGAGCTAGAACTAATATTTTATTATCATTTGAGTAATAATAAACAAGGAATCCCAGTCATTTAACGACTTAAAATTATCAAATGCGGCGATTTGTTTTTCGACGTAAGTTGTGTCATGAGTAGTTCGTTAGAAAAAGAGGCTTTTGTTCCAGAGGGAGTTGAGGCCTCGCCTTACCAACAGCCCTTTGGGGGTTGACCTTCATTTTATGGTGGTCCCACGGGATTAAAATTAGATTCTCTGGTTAGAATATGTCAGATATCACGAAACTTTTAAAAGACATTTTTGACGCTCGAAACCACTTAAATATGAAACATGCTATATAAAAACAATCAAATACTCATACTGGAGAATATAAACAGAAAGGAAGACCTATTATTTTGAAAAAGGAAGATGACGGGGCTACAAAGGCAAGATCAGAAATGAACAATCCAAATAAACTATTTATTAATTAACTCATTAAAATGATCCAAGTATTTGGCAATTCTTAAACTTAACACGTTTCTGTTGGAATCGACTCTCACTTCTAAAGGTCAGTCGTATGATGTTTGGAACTTTTTATTTATTTATCAACACTGTAATTAACACATCGCGTGTTTGGGCTATATTACTTTAAAGATAAGACTTTATTTTTTATTGATTAATATTTAAATAACATGTAATTTAGTCTTGTGACGTTTAACACGAGACGTTTTTATTTCCTATTTCCTTATAGTGCAACATCTTGAGAATCTGTAATTATTATTGACAGCAGTTTCTGTCTATATATCTCTGTGTCTAGATCGTTATTAGGTGATACTGGTCTATTGGAAAATAATAATTATAGCTATATACTTATTTTCCCGCTTAATAATATTTTATAGTTTTGATAAAAAAAATTATATTTATATAATTGATTCGCAATTTTAATTAAGTACATTTTTTGATTAAAATCTTTTCTATGGTTCAAACATAACTATAACTTTAATATTTCAATTCACGAATGTGATGGACGTATTTTCGTCTTCTTTGGAGCGCGGAATGTACTACATGGGAATCTTTTTCAATGTATAACACGTTTTTAATCGAATCTGGAACCCGGGACTGCTTTACAAACTCCGTATATTCCTACCTCCTACATACTTTCTCATCGATAGAGTATTCCAAGTAAGCCACAATGGTTCCTATTCATCCCTCTATTCTCAGTCCGCAGGTGTTCCTCAAGGTAGTATCCTCGATCACATCCTTTACACCTTCTATACTTTTTTTTTTCACCCATCTATTAATTAGATTATTTCAAACAAACCCAACACATGATATATTTCTGTTATGTATTAGTTTTGTTTGAAATAATAAAATTAATAGAAGGGTGAGAAAAAAAAGGGGGGGCTTCCTCACACAATGGTGACTGACTGCTTTTCAAAGTTATAGAATGGTTGCTAGTTCGGATGGGTAATATTTTTAGGATTTGTGTTATGTTGTTTCACTATATTTTCCAATTTTGGGGATTTCTCCCCTATATGGTAATATTTTTCTTCTAATACCTTTAATTTTTGTTTATTGAAGATTTATTTTTATTTTTTTTTGTAGTCTGTCATTAGTGTTGGTAGGATATTTGTCATATTTACTATAATTATTTTAACTTGCTTTAAAATTCTATGTTCTTAAATTTTAAAGGCTATTACAATATTCTTTTGTTAATCTAGAGAAAAATTTAAGGTCTACTTTTTTATTTATTTTTTTCCGTTATATTTAATTTTCACAGTTTATATTTTTAAAACTAATATTTTATTTCAAGTCTTTTTATATTGCCTATTTAATGTAATTAGTTATTCTTATTGTTTTAATTATTATACGTCACTAATTTGTAGGATATTAATATAACTGTTCAATTAATTATTAATATATCTACATATCACAATCTGTTCATTAATTAATAATGAATACATTTCATGTAAGAATTGCTAAGCATTATTTTATAAATTTAATTTCTTCCTTCTTTTATGTGTTCCTTATTTATAAATTTAACTACTTTATTAATCAAAATTCTATTGGGTTTTATATTTTTTGGATGGTTAAATTAATAGTTCGAGATTGTGTTACTATTGTTAACTCTTTTTTGTCAATTTAGTAGTAAATATTTTATTAATTAGCGTTAAATTCATGGTAAATGTTATTCTGTTGTATATATTATTTATATTTCTAATATTGCAATACAATTTATATTTACTAACAACATAGTTAGAAATTTTAATAATTTTTCCTCCACTATTATATGAATCCGATCCTCTAATTGTTTCTAACAATCTTCTTTCTATTGGAGATTGATATTACTCCAGTTTGATCTATGTTGATTCCCTAACTGTTCTGTTGGAATATTTTAAATTCCTTATTCTTTTTCACACAGAATATTTGTAAGGAGATATACTACTCATTTTCCCCATTCATTTTTCCTCTTTTTTTGTTTTCAACACTATTCCACTCTCTCATACCTTCTCCAGTGATCAATAGCACACTTTCAATCCGCTACACTGCAGTTAAAATAAAAAATCACTAAACAGAAATAAATAAAAATAAAATAGCCACAATAGTAAAACAATATGAAAAACAAATGAATAAGTTAAAATAACATAAGATAAACAAAGATAAATTTTTATCTATAGCAAAGACATAACTATAGCGGTAAGAACAGCTTTAAATATAATTTTACCAATTCATGAATCACTTGCTTATATGAAATAAATTGTCTATATTATTTTATATAAATTATAAATTAAAAAACAATAAAGTATTTAAATTGATACAAAACTGTCTGAATTAAAAAAAAATTAATACTAATAAAATAATTTAGTTACTTTGAAACTTAAGAAAAAAATATGTTTTTGTTTTCTAATGAGGGCTGAGTTGTTCCAGATTACTGGGATCGTGATAGAACACATACAAATTATTTGATACATAAGGAGTCAAGGTAATATTTATATAACAATTTACAAATTTAACCCATGAAGGGTAAGGGGTTCAGTACTTTGTAAAGAAGTACTGTTTCTAGACCAACGGTTGCGCAAGGAGGTGATTTGGTCAGAATCACGCTCGGATTTATACAACAATAATATTACTAAACTATATCTTCAATGTGACTTTTGAACTTTAGTATTCAAATTAACAGTAACATTATTTGATTTATTGTAAGTTATGTACAAAATATGTATCGATTTAGGAAAAATATATTTAAAAATAATGAAAAAGAACTTTGCTTGTACGAAGCTAGTATGTGATATAGAGCCAAACCGTTTAAAATATTTTTGTTTTTATTGGGCTCACAAATAAGTATAAAGTAAAAATCAATGAAGTTTAATACAATTTCGCTTTGTTCTTGCAATAATATTGATTAAACATTTTATAGAATCTTTGGTTGTTCGATTACAGCATATTTCAAACTAAATAAGTATTGCTCATAAGAAAAAGAAATATGAAGCCAGTTTCCTTGTAAAGAAAATAGACCCGCGCTTCAACATTGACTCTGAACTCAAAATAAAACCGTCAGATTTAAATATATATGTATATGTTTGACATTTATTTGTTGTTTTAAACTGAACATGAAACAAAACATGCACTTGAACAATACAGGGGCCCTCTGACAGTAAAAGCTATGATCCCACTGCCTGTCAAATCACATCTTGGTAGCTTTCCACCTCGTAGACATAGCTAGAAATAACATCGCAGCTGTCCAATCCTCAGTCCTGGCCTGCAGGCTGTATTGCATGTGTATAGTGCATCCTTATTTGGGGAAAATCGGATTCGGAAATGTCTGGTAGGTCTGATGTTTAAATTTCTATGAAAATCCATATATAAATATTTTATTTGATAGTTACTTTGGTTTTTCATAATTAATACTCATTACGAAACCACATCCTCAAAAATTTCATTTATTTCTTTCTAATAAAACAGATCAAATGAGCATAAAAGATTCAAGGTAACAATTGTAAAGTTTATCAATTGCATTTCACTAAATTTATGTTTAATTATTACCATTTTGTTAATTTATACAAATCTAATTGATTTTTTCGTGGTAAAAACAAAAATAAAGATGATAGTATTTGTAATTAACAAGTATGCTTAATGTTATAAATGATGTATATAAACATAAAATATTGTGAACAATCATTTTTAATGATAATATCTAATAAAATTAAGAAGAAAATATATTAACATTTTAAGATTCGAGGTACCAACTTTAATTTTTTAATGTTAATTTTTTTTATAAAATTTTAATGTTACTTAATTTTAAATACATATATCCAAATAAATACCCTGTATTAATGTTAACTTACCACACTCAGCTCTCTTTGTAATGGTTTCTTTCTTTTAAATAAAGATACTAACGGAAATAATTCGAAAAATAAATAAATAAATATAATAATATTATTAACATTTTTTATAAATTATAAATATAGAATCTATTTTTAGCATGATTTGTTCCCTGTTTATTTGTTCTTTGATTCTTTATTAATTGTTAAACTAATTTTTTTCAGTAGAACAATTAATTAAAATTAGTAGTAGCTCCTAGCTTACTGAAATTTCCAGTTTTTCACACTTTCATTTTAAAATGTATGTATCATAAATTTATTTTCTTACTATTTATTTGCTTCACTATTTTTTAAATCCTTACGATTAAGGCAGACTTGAGATTAAAAAAAAATTTTTTATTATAATATCTTAATGTTGAAATAAATTTTGTCATTTTTTCAACTTTAAATATCCTTTATTAATGTTAACTTACCACACAGAAAAAAAAAATTAAAAACACAAACTAAAAAAAATAATACTATTATACAGGCACTAGATTTTCTTTAAAAGTTATTTATTAATCCTAACAGTATTTATTCATACCGAATTTGTAATTTTTCCTGTATAAAACCAAATTTTTGAAGGGAAGGTTGTAACATGTTTTGACAAGTCGAATACAGTAACTTCTCTCTACCCTGCATATCGGTTCCTAATTGGAAATTTATTTATTTTTTTATTGACAATACATTTTTATCAGGGTTTTCCCTTTTTATTTGTTGTTTAATTGTTTTCTAATTTTAAATTATTTTTTTATTATAGAACAATTAACAAAAATTAGTAGAAGCTCCTGGCTTGCTGAAATTTCCAGTTTTCCACACTTTTATTTTAAAATATATGTTTTATAAATTTATTTCTTTACTATTTATTTGCTAATCTATTTTTTAAAACTTTACCGATTAAGGCAAACTTGGGATTTTTTAAAAAAAAATTGTTTAACTCCCTTCCAAAGCAAGGCACTAATAATGTTTCATCAGAACATTGTAAGTAAATTTAGTGTAATTAGTAGACCATTTAAAAGTAAATAGGGACTTATGTGAGAAATGAGGGTCCCATGGAACAGCTGTTATGAATAAATCATTGCAATGCCCTACATAGCGCTCCTCCCGATCTCTTTCCTTATATCCTTCTATATATTGGCACCCTCTGTTCCTCCTCTCATCTAGCTTCAGTATTTCACCAGAAGATGGGTCATTCGTGCAGTACCGAGAATGAAATAAATAATACGAATTACAAAAGATCGATTACATGGAAACATTAAGACTGATGTCAATATTTGGACATTTTTATCAGTTACATATCACTCAGGGGCATAAGTATATAAATCAAATATAATATAGATATAATAATATAAATGTGGTATTCTATAATAATATATATTGTGGTATTCTTTTCTAGATTTGTTTTCATTTATTTATTGTTAAGAGTGTCTAAAAATAAAAATTAAGTAACACAAATGTAATTGAATAAATTGTGCATATTAAAAAATTACTAAATTTAGATTAAAAATTTATATTAAAATATTTATAAAAATTTACTATGGTAAAATAAAAATAAGCCTGTATCTGGCTTAGTGCCACTCTCAATTAATTTTATTTATCAAATCGGTTCTAATTAAACGAAAATCATATAAATAGATTAGTATTAAAATCAATGAAAAAAATCACGAGATCTGTTGAAGTATAATTGTGAATTATCATTTTTATAAATAAATAAAACAAATAACAATGATTAATAATAATTTTGCATGCATAGTATAATGAATCTTATTTAAAAAAAAAAAATCAGTAATTTTAATCCAAAATATGAGCAGCAGTGTAAAAACTGGTAGGACATTTGTTTTGAAATAATTTATATGTTTCTTACTAAAATTCCTTAGTTTCTAAAGAAGTTACTAAAGACCTCAGTTTCTGTTGCAATGAAATAGATTGATCGTAATATTTTTCTACTTATAACTCTATACGTTAAATAAAGTTTATACTGAAACTTATAGGAGTTAGTTCATCCACCAATTGAAAAAATTCTGCCACCAATAACAGTCCATCAACTTGTATACACTTAGCTGAATAACCTCAAGCTGTTTTTCACAATTTGTATTTTTGATTTTGATGTTATTATCATAGCAGCTTCATGTAGGATTTTTTTTCAGTTCAATGACTCTTTTTTTATCTGTTTCGATAATGTTCAATTATTCAAGATACAAAAAAAATTGATATGGCAGAAATTTCATTTAGAATAGCAGTACGGATAAAATATCATGCACCGTAATTAAAAAATTAGTTTATACTAAAACTGATTAATTATTAACAAATACAAAAAGAATAGAAATCTTAAAAATTACCCTCTAAATTAAATATAATAATTAAATAGACTGATTCTGTTTATTGATTTTAACCTAGTAATTACATCATTAGTTCGATCTAGAGTTGTTATAAACAATTTATATGGATAAAGTGTGTTTTCAAGAGTAAAACTTCGGCCAGTATTGTTAAAGCTGTAAATGATTCAGTACTCAATACTTTCATGCTATATGTATTCACGAATATAAATTGAAATGCAGAAAGAGAAGAAATAATGAGATAGTGAATCATTCAATAAATAATGGCATGTTTTATTTATTGTTACTGAAAAAATTAACTTAGACAATTTTAATCCTAAAGCATAACAAACTATCCTAAAATCAAGTCTAATCGAAAGAATTAAGTATTTAATTATTATGCATTATATTAATGTATTAGCTGTATATTATATTA
>NW_027115188.1:59415-98222 GCF_000696795.3 Halyomorpha halys | reverse complement strand
TATTAATACTTTGTTTTTATATAATTTATCAATATTAATTAATATTCTAATTTTATTATTTTCCTCATCGTTTGCGTTAAGAGCGACCTTTTAGCAATGTTTATTTTTTTTGTATAATTCAATTCCAAATAAGTATAATAATAAATGTATTCTTAGTGGACGTATGATATAAGGTGAAAAAAACAACGTTGGAATCGCATTGTGGAAAAAGATAATTCGTATTGTTTAGCACATTTTTTTTTAAACCTTTCTTAAAAATTAATAAAAATAAATTCTAACTTCTAATATCCTGAAATTCGTTTCTTTCTTATAACATAGCAGACATTATAGGTAGGTATTAGATCCTCTGAGTACAATATATCAGAACAAAAGGATTAACACTGAATAATATAAAAAGTAAAAAAAAATTGTAATAAATAATGAAAGGAACTTATAAGCTTTTAAAACAACCAAACATACAAAATCTTCTAATATTAATAAATTATTAGAATGATTTAAAAACAAAATTACACCAAAATAACCCATTAATCATCGTAGAATTAAGTTATAGTATAATCATAATTACTATAATTAATGGTTAAAATTACGGCCCAAAACAACGATTCAGGAATAAAGCACTTTGAACGATTACACCGCATAATAATGATGGACAATAAACAGGATATTTGTCACAATAAATGTCCGAAAAAAATATAGGAATCGGCAACGAAGCGGTTAACTGCTCAACGCGACATAACGACCAAGTATCCGAAAACCGTTTTGGAACAGTTCCAGGACTGTAACAAATCATAGGAAAAATATTTTTTTCTACAACCTGTTGATGTCCTATTGAAAACAGAACAGTATCAACAGGCTGTGTCTGAGTTAGTGTCCGCTCTGAAAAATAGATCAGTCAGCCGGAATAATATCCGCCCAATTTACTCATAACTTATAGCGTCTTATGATTGATGGAGCAGTGGGCTTATTTATATCTAATAATAATCTTATCGGCATAGTAAGAAAACAAATTAACTAAATCGGTAATAGTATATAGCTCAGTATATTATTTTATGGTAGGGTGTTTACATCTTTATACCTCCTGTAATTGTTGTAGTAGGTCACAGAAGTCTTAGTATTTTAAGATATTTCTTATGGAACTTTCACACACTTCAAGTAAATTTAGTATGCAAGCAAGCCATCCTGAGAATTAAAGTCTTAAAATTAAACGGCTACTCCTAAGGACGGTTTTGCCCAAAGATTGTCATAATCAACAAAAACTGAATTGATGACGTATATTTGACATAAACATTAAAGATTTGAAGGTTTAAAACGAGAAAAGAGACCTGATGTTGCAAATTATACCCCCGTCTTTGTTTAACTTCAATCTGCCCCTAATCAAGTAAGTTTCTAAAATATCTTTCCAGCTTCCCAGAACTATCGACAACGATTCTAGCCATATCATCGTTCTAAAGATTTGGATATAGATCTACTTTAAATTGCCGGGGTCTTATTCCTTGTATTGGATAATTACAAAATTAAGATTAATTTCGAGTCACAGAGTTGTAAACCAAAAAGGAACTACATCGTACAGGATGTAAAACATGAGAGGAATAAAATTAAGCCAATTTTAATTTATGTTAAAAAATAATAAGTACAGTTACTAATATTTTTTTTTCGAGTTTTAAATGTTTGATTTAAAGTTTTAAGTTATATGAACCAGTATCTAAAATCAAAACCTTTCATTACATTACAGACCACTATATGAAGTTAAGACACAACCTAGCCAACACCAGGATTTATATTTTAATTATTCTTTAGAGTGCTACCAATGGGTACTCTATATGCCTGTATCATACCAGTATGACCTTATCTCAAATTTACTTGTTGTATTTTATGTACAGTTGTAAATGCCAATAAATAGATAACAAAAATGATCCTAAGACCACAACAAGGAAATTTCGTCGCACGCAATGTCTGATAGATCACTGGTTCAACATGGCCACTTAATACCATATGCTTCATGGTCTCTCAGATTGTCATTGTTCCAGTGATAATTGGTAGACTTGGTAAGCATTTACAAGTTTCAATTTTACAATTACAATGTTATTTTTATTAAGTAAAATGAGATTACATTCGAATATTACATTATAACTACTGTTTATAATGTTAATAAATGTACGCCTATTTATTTGATTCCAATGATGCGGAGGTTTGGTTATACAATAAGTGAATGAATAGGTGTTGTTTAAAGGAAAGAATGGATGAGGGAAGAGAATTCCAGAAGGAGGTGGCACAGAGGTCATATGTAAATCAATCGGTTGGGATCTGGTGTTTAATGAGTGGATGAACGAAGATTGAGGATATCAAGGATATAAGTAGGTTTTTTTAATTTCAAGAACTTGGAATTGGAAAACATCAAGGAGGTATTGCCTTCGGGAGGTTGGATAGAGCCACTTAAACTCGGTATGCCAGCGGAAGACTTGAGAGCGCCTTGGCAACCCAAAGATAAATATTACAAAGCAGTTCATGAGCCTCTTCAGTCTCAACTCTAGTCCTGCAGATAGCCCTCCGTAGACCAAGGAACCGTTGTAGAAGTGGAAGAAGACGAGAGAGGATAATAGGAGCTGACGGGTGTTCTGAGGGCTGGAATTACGGAATCTTAGGAATTGTTTGAGTAAAATTATGGATTTACGTGTGATTTGGGAGATGTGATTTAATAATCCAAGAGAAGTGTTAGTCGAAGGTGACTCCAAGGTTTTTAATTGTAGGATAAAAGTGAATCGGTTGGTTGTTAAGGAAGAGTGTAGGATAGTAAGGGAAGGAATGAAGGAGATGATTGGAACCAATAAGAATGGCCTTGGTATTTTTAACATTTAGGTTCAAATCATTGTTAAACGCCCATGCTATCAATATCTTCTTGTATCTTTTGGATGGCCTGAAGCATCTCGGAAGGATGGAAGGATAGACAGGTTATGAGATCGTCTGCATATAAGTGGCATTGTGTATGGTGAATGGAATCAGGAAGATGGTTGATATAAATGGAGAAAAGGGTTGATGAAAGTGAGGACCCCTGAGGAACACCTCGGGTCTGAAGAAGGGGAGAGGAAAGAGGTTTATTTGGAATGATGGGACAGAAAGGAAAGGAACAACATTAAGACACTATTTGACATGGAAAGGTTTTGAAATTTATTGAGAAGGATTTATTTACGGGAAATTGTCGTTAGTTCTGAACTTGAGTACTGCTGAGATTAGTCATCAAGGGAAACATTTAAGAAATAAAAGTTATTGGGTTTAAATTGGATTTCAGAAATGTGATGAGATGAAATGTTGCATAGGGTTGTTGCAGGAGGAGGAGCAGCAAGGAAAGTATTAAGTTCGTCGGGATGAACTGGATAATATGGACAGGATTTATAACGGAGTGGTTTTTAAGGATTTTCCATTTGGATTTAGGATCAAGCACTTGGGATAAGATGTTGTGAAAGTATTGCTCATTGGCACGGCGTAAGGATGTTTGGGTAAGATTTCGGAGGGACTTAAAGGTGGAATAGTGCTCTGAAATTCTGGTGCGTCTGAAGCATCTTCTGGTCGTATATCGTCTTCTCATTAAATCTCTTATTTCTGAGTTGAGCATGTTGGTTTAGGAATTTAAGGAGATTCGAGGATAGGCATTCGACCATATCGTCAATGGATAGATAGGTTCTAAGGAGAAGGAAAGTTCATCAAGGTAGGGACCAATATTTTCTATGGTTAAGGAATCAAGGTTTCACCAACTAATTTTCTTTGGTATAAGCAAGGGAGTGAGGACATTGTAGGAAATTTTTATGATGAGGTGTAGATAGTTGACCGTAGATTAATGCTTGAAGAAGTTTGTCGGGGGGTGCGGTCAGCAAAGAACAACATAAATAAACAAAACCATATTTATTTATTTTATGCCGACGTTTCGACCTGAGTTTCAGGTCTTCATCAGGGGTTGTGGCGTGTAGACCAATCTTCCCCTCTACACGCCTCAACCCCTGATGAAGACCTGAAACTCAGGTCGAAACGTCGGCATAAAATAAATAAATATGGTTTTGTTTATTTATGTTGTTCTTTGCTGACCGCACCCCCCGACAAACTTCTTCAAGAAAGAAGAAATTTTTATGAGGTCGTGGGAGGAAAGAAAAGACTTATGGTCATATGGTCATTAAACTGTATGGTTCTTCTTAAGTCTAGTATTGTTTCCTACAAACTCAACTCCAATGCATTATTGAAAATTCTCAGCTAGAAAAGGAGAGTCTATTAGGGAGTGATCTCATTTTTCCCCAAATCTTACTTCCCAAAAGCGTAACAGAAAATGCAAAAAAAAAAAACAAAAACAAAAAAAAAAAAAAGGGATGGAGTAACTACTCACATTTTCAGAATAAAACAGTTGTGTATTTTATGTATTGACACTTCATTACAAACTCAAAACGAGCGACGTTTAATATAAGACAAATATATCTTATAACATTCCCTCTTCTAATGAGACGATTTGCATAGCTACCAGCTACCAGACTTTAACCAAGAAAGACGAAATTACTTCTGTGTGTTAGTTGGCTATTAAGTTCTGTTCATAAACCGTAATTATATTTATTTTGGTTTTATTATCAAATGTAATTCAAAAAACCATTATTTTAAATAATAATGTGGTTTATTGTTTTCTTTATAGTATGTTATGTTTTTATTGTTCAAAATATATTGAAATTTTGTGAAAAACGAGTTTTTCTCATACCTAAAATACTATTTTTCTTTGGCTAGATTTTAATTCCCACTCACTAACTTTCAATTATTTAAAAGAAATTCATATATCAATAATCACTAATGATTTTGAGTTCATAAGGATTATGCATATTATTATTATAATTTAGATAAAATGTTTACACAAAAAAAAAAAAAATAAGATTTTAAAAACGTTTTCACGTAATAGTCGATATTGTACCAAAATTTTGAAATCGTCCATTTATATTGTTTTTTAAATTATATGTAAAGGATCTATTACATTTTCTAATGTTTTGATTTTAATGTGTTTTCCTTTTAAGTATTCGTCTTTACTCAACTCTTTAAAGCTATCTAAATCTCTGGTATATGCTAAAAAATATGTTGTTTGGACGTTGGCTAAAAATTTTTAATCGTGTTTAATCTTCTTTACATGTTCAGAACGGTGTTACACCCTGTTTTTGCAAATTGAAATTAAATAAACATAATTTTTTCTTTACATTTTGATTGATATGAAAAATGTTCGATAAAAATGGTATAGCTTCATTTTAATTGCAGAAATTGCAATTAGTTTTTTTTATTTAAAAAAAAAACTTTATTTAATTGATAGATATTCGAATCTGACACACTATTGTGGGCAAGATGTAATAGTGATGAATTATCACATTCATACTAAAATAAAATAAATTAAGAGTGAAAATAAATGAAAAAAAAGTACATAAAAATAAATAAAATATCTCTTAAATTATATACAAACAAAAGGATAAATAAAATGAACATAATCAAACTATTTGTATGAAAAAATAAATAAATAAAATAATCTCTAGTCACATATACACATATACAATATTTACACAATCCACCTGAGGATCCCTGAGCCCACTCTATCCCTTTCGCTGCATTACTGGTGTAGGGGCTATAGTCTTTTTTTTAAAAAAAGGAGAAATAAGAGAGATGAAGAATAAACAAAACCTCAATATTATATTATCTTAAACACTTACATTAATGGTTACAGAATAATCTCAATAATAACAGAAAGAGTCCCTCACAACTCAGAAGTCAAATTACAACTAATATAACTTTCAGCGAACTAGGATAAATATACGCACTCTCACTTTTATCACTGTTCTCCACAAACAAAAAAAACCTTCCCTCCTCTCGCTTGTCAGTGTTGCCCACGCAGTGTTGCCATCTCACAACTGGTATGAAATTAGTAACCTAATAAAATTACTTATGTAAATTGGAATTTCTTTTTGCTAGTTTGCTTTTACGGTATATCAAAACAACAAAAATATATTTTAAATTAAGGAATAAGACGAAACATTACTAAAATAAAGCTTTGAACATTCCTTGTCTCCCAATCTTAGTAACGTTTCTTGGATCTCTTTTAACTCTAACTTAATATTAATTTATTTTTCATGCTCTGCCAAGGATTAATTGCCCAGCATTGTTACTACCAGTTAAATGAGGGTTTAAACCATCGATTGTTGATTACATATGGATTATTAAAATAGTATAGACATTGGAATATTCAACAATGTAATGTTATCTCACAAGTCCCGGTACTAAGAATATAATTATTATTCATAGAAGTCGGTTTACATTCTAAAATGATAATAATCAAAATAATAATAAAGATACCAGGCCTATCACCTGCCTGAATGTGGTTTATAAACTACTTACATTTATGATTAGCTATAAGATATCAGAAAATGCCAACAATTATGATATAATCTGCAAAAAGCAACGATGATTTCTGGAGCTGTTAGTGATAGATTCATTCATAACATACCATATATCTAAGAAGAAACGAAACGTATCTATTACCTGGATTGATTAAAAACAGGTTTAAATTTCTGTTTACAGAAGGATTAATTTTGACCATTAAGGATAAGATGGTTGCCACCAACCCTTATAGGAAATATACATATGGAGAAGACAATGATGGCCGTTGTCGTCAATGTAAGACTGCATTGGAGTCTGTCCTGCATATATTATCTACAAACATTGGCAGATAAAGAATACCTTATAAGGCATTATAGCCATTACCGTATGGCACCTTATAGTCTGACTAAAATTATCCGCCAACAAACATGACATAGTCTTAATGAACCAAAAAGCAAGAAGTAGATATGTGGTTGTTCCAAATAGTAACGAAAAAGATCAGGAAATATCCAGAACTAAGCCAAGAACTTCATCAACTTTATAGAGTTGAGCATATGAAGGCATTTTCCATAGTAACATCTTGTAACAGCTTCATCCCAGATGATACCATCCACTCAGTTCAGAATTTGAAACTGCCTGAATAAAAGTATTGTAAGAAGGGCAGAAAACTGTTCTCCTCAGCATAGGGAGTACCGTTCTAATTTTTAAAATATAGTTTAAACTTTGAGCCTAAACCTTGACTTTGGTCCGAGTAAGTGAATATTTCTGGCAATAGTCTAGAAGTGTAAAATAGTAATAATAATAAAGGATTATTAACTCGAATAATATTTACCGGGTGCTGTTTACTCAATTCGGCATTGGGTAGCCTTCTAAATTTTCTGGTTAACTCACCCTTTTTCGGTCCAAATATTTTACGTAGCACTTCATTTTCAAAAACCTTAAGGCGCTGTTCTTCCCTTAGTGTAAGAACAGTGGAAAGGATAATAGTTTTGTAAAATCTAACTTTTAATTTATTAACATGTTGAAGTGAAAAACTTCCATTTAGAATATTATCACTATTATATATTTGTATTAATATTCATATATTAATAATAATATTTGTACATTTATTAATATTCCTCATTTTGTCTATTGCATCTGCTTATTTTTTAAATATTGTTATGTAATTAAAAAAAAAAAAACTACCAGTTACTCTCCATCCTAAATTGGGCTTACTTTACACCAGCAACCTGTCCTCATATTTTATGCTAAGAATTTTGCTAATTATTTTTATTGTATGTTTTTTTTTTTTTTAATATAACTTTCAACAGACTTTCAATACAACATTAATTTCTTAAATTAAAGTATATTAAAAAAATACTAATAAATCATCATGTCGTTTCACTTTAGTTTTACATCAAGAGAAAGTAGTTGAAAAAAAGAAACATTGGTTCTTTTCATTAAATTTTTTTTTTTCATCCTATGTGTTCTTCTCTTCGATAAAGACAACCTTAAATTGCACCAGAAAGGGATTTTCAAATGCATGAATGGATTTTAGAAAGTGTCTCAAATTTGTCAATTATTCCTACAAGTGGGTCGGGAAACCAGAATATCCCAAAGTCTAAATAAATAATGGTAATCCACCTCAAAGGTATAATATTTAGTATCTGAATATTAGTAAATATAAATAATTATTTGTAGATTTTAGAGGTCCAAGAAATTGTTTATACTACAATCCGTTTATGTCGTAAATGAATTCCTCTTCTTTCCTTAAAAAAAAAATAAAAAATGAAAACAAGAAATAATAATATCCTTTACTCCCGCCTGTGTTGCGTAGGTTCTGTGCTATGAGAGATATGTCCTCGGCGGGAGGACGAAGGACACTAAGGACAGAGGTCCTGGAGGGGAAAGGACAGATTTTAATTAGCTAGGAGAGAGTGGAAGAGGATGGAGGAAATATATTGCGGGGCTGCACAGGTGTAAGGGTCATTGTGAATCGATTGGGAGGGCGGGCGCAGGCAACCTCCCAGCCCGGGCTAAAACAACTACACTCTCCTCTCCCTTCTTATCTTCTTCTTTAGTCGGCGTCTTATCAAATTGAATATTAATCTCATCCTTCATTATTATACAATGGAATTAATTAGACAAGTTAAAAGATAAACATTAAACCCGAAGTAGCTGGCATGCCTGACTTAAGAGATTTTCATACAGTCCAAATGTGTTCCAAAACTTTTTAGGACACAGTTAGTATCGGAGTTAATGTTATCCCGCCATCCAAGCCTCTGCTTATATCGTCATTGCTCGTAATTTGATCCTTTCTTCAAAAATTTCAAATTATTTTTTCAAGTTTCATTTCAGATACATAAAACAATGTTTCAGTTAGTGATTGCTGTGAATCTTGTAAAGAGGAGATTAATTTGTTTATAAACGGAAATTATAAATAAAAAACTATTGAACTTATAAGAAATACAAATAATAATGGAAAATACAAATAATATTACAAAAATATAAATTATATTCCAGTAGATCCTTTAAACATATACGCCCAGTTTTACAAAACTGTTTTAACCATCTTCAAATTATAAACTAATCAATAAAGACTGTTAAAAATGTTGCTATTATTTAAAATAAAATAAAAAATACTTTTCTGCCCTATTTAAAGAGCGCACGAGCCATCGGATCAGGAGATATTTACATACTCTTAAGTTGAACAGGGTTCGGGAGACATTCTTTACTCTATGGAAAATATTTAGAAGGATAAGATGTCAAAATCATATTATAAATTACTTACGTGTTAAAATTAAACCATACCTTTAACACGGTAGACCAAAAAAAATTATTTGAACAGTAGTTTTAAGCAACACTATTTTTGTCTTTTTATGTTGAGTCATTGAAATTTGATCCTGTCTACTGTTTTGATATAAAAATTATATATATGTAACACAGAATTTGTTTAAATTGAAACCAACGTTTTATATGTTTACTGCAGCATATGCTTTTATCAAGCAATCAGTAATTTTAATTCTTCAATTATGCTTTTATAATTCATATTTACTTATTACTATAACTCATTACCACTTCCTATTTTCTTATTTATTGAAAAAAAAAATGAATAAGTAAAGAATGCAACAAATATAGAAACAATAAAGTTGCTCTCATCATATCAGTACGATACCCGGAGTTCTGAAGGAGGTTAACTACAATAAAGAACAACATTTTGAAGTAATGTAGCAATTAGTTAGTGTATTTTCCGACAAAAGTATTTGAGTATTTTTTTCCTACCTTCTAAATCTATATTAACAACAAATATATATATATACAATTGACTTGGTCTAGATAAGTATATATACAGACATTTTAGTAATCTTGTATTGTCGGAGTGGTTACTGAGTCCGCAGAAGGCGGTTTTACAGTGATGGCACATGTTTGCCGAGGTACTCACTTACAATGGAGAGGGGCCATTCCAGCTGTTTGAGTATTCTCCCTTTGATCCTCTGTATATATATATATACACTGTATCAGCTGTTATGACCAGCTGTGTGACTATAACTTATATATAATAATGCATATGATAATCAAGAATAAAATATAGATACATACAGTAGTAAAGATAAATAATCACTTACTTATCTAACCGATTTGTGGTATCTCTAAATCACTATTTTTCCTTTCCTAACAACAAAGACAAGTTCTGAAAGAGAGTGGTACTTTCTTTACCATCTATGGCAGTGTTTCCCAGCTGGAAGAACTGAACGATCCACGGCCCATCCTCGCTCCTCACCTAGGACTAATGGGAACACACTGGCTTGAAAGTACATTGTGAGGCACTTTAATAATGTATTACCAGTTAAAACTGAAGCATTAGTTAAGGTAGCAATAAAGCAGATTTAAAAATAATTTCTCATAAAATATGTGCTGTAGAGCCACCGATATGGAACAACATACCTAATAAGACTACTAATCGCATATTTTCTACGTCTGGACATCAACGGATTAATCCATTTTAGGGATCCCTGCAATTAAAAATGACATTTTTATATATTCATTTGGAAGGAAATTAATTTTCATACAATACCTAAAAAATCGTTAAAATCGGACCAGTATCAGTAAAGATACTGGGAGAATTGAAGATGAGATAAGTAGTACTGAAGTTGATGCTCATGGTTGCAAAATTAATTTGCTCAGTTTTCCTTTGAAACCTCTACATTTTAGGATTATTAGTATTTGCAGAATTTAAATCTATGAGCTAAAATATTAGCTAAATTAGAACGATGCATGATAGTTAAATTCGTTACTTACATAATAAAAATAAATAAAGTTTCCTCAACACTTTTAATAATTTCTAAAATCACTGTAAAATGCCAGTTATAATAACCAGTAATATATTCTTTCTTATGGAATAAGGATTTTATATTTATAAATTATAAATATGTATATAAACTGTGTATGTATTAATAACTACACACCCATAGAGCTTAGGAATAAAAATTAAAAAAAACCAATGAGCTTAATATTTTTATTATGAGCTTTAAAGCTAGAAGTAAAACATAAAGTAGTGATTAAATCATGGAAAAACTATCAATAACAAATGGTACTGAATATCCAAAGGAATAATGTAAGGAAAATGGAATAGATTTCCTTAAGCGATAGGGTTCATTGTCCGCTGGAACTCAACTTGCGAGGAGATTTACTAACGGCCAGCATCTGATACTAAATACCTAAGTCAGTTCCTGGAAATAATTCTGTTAGAGCAACAGTAAAATAAAATATTAACGATCGAATGATGATATTGAAACAGGGGTTGGATGAGAAAATATATATATCATCAGGGTACAGGCATTTTGAATCTTAATACTTAAACTCCCCATGTCAGTAAGCCAGAATGTATATATAGAGGATTAAAGAGTAGAAATAAGCGGTATCTTAGTTGAGCTTATGCGTGTCATTTCCTGTCTCATTTTCCCTTTTTTTTTTTTAAGATTCAATTCTGACTCTTCATAACGGGTGCCGAAACCTGGGACTGTCAGACCGTGTAATACGAATGCATGTAATAACAGAATTGTTATTTTTCTCTCTCGCTCTTTCTCTGGCCTCTTATTTGAGTCCTCGTCTCTCTCATTTGACTTCGGCTAAAAATTTATGAAAAAAAAATATTCTGAAAGCAGCGGCTCTAACAGATAATCCTTTTGCGGTTACAATGGTTGAGTCACAGGATCAGGGGCTTTCACCACTACCAACAACTACCTTGGCGGCAGCACATGTAACCACATTAGAATGGATCAAGGTTCGCACCAGGACAGCGCAGGCTTTGAGGAAGGCTATCTCAGATTTAGAAAAATTCACCGGAGAGATAGGTGAGTTGAATCATTTTATAAAAGGCGGAGATCAGCTGATAGCACGGATAGCGGCAAAAGAAGGGGAAAACCTACTGGAAGGGGAGGATGCTAATTCGTTAAGAGCGGCAGTGATTTGCAGAATAAAACGGAACATCATAAACCAAATCCAGACCGATCAGGTCACGCCGTGAAGCCTAGAAAAGGCATATGGACACCCGAGGAAGACATTTTTCGGATGTTCATGAAGAGAAGAGGCAAAGTAACGAGCAGTTCGCTGGAGTTCTCACCCGTTTCAATCAAATTATAGAGAAGATGAGAGAAACGAGAAGCATAAAAGAACAACTTGCCAGGGAGACAGGTAAACGAGAGGGCCTCGCAGGGCGATCGCACTTTTATGGACTGTGCTAAAGAGATGATGGACGGAAGAGGAAAGAGGAAGCTAGGATGGAAGTCGAAGAGGCCGGGTGGACAAGGGTCTTGTTTGTACTGTCGACCGAAAGCTGCACCAAGCTCGTGGAGAAGGAGAGAGTTCCGAGATAGCGGAAGGGAAAGAAGTCGGCGGAGGAATGTGAACCAGTGGAGAATGTGAGAGGAGGAATTCCAAGGAGATTGTACGGATCAGAGACAGAATTGGCCGAAACGTCATCGACACCTCATCGAAACCGGTTGGAGAGGCTGAGAGGCGGAGAGGAGACACTCCAGGTGAAGGTAAATTAATCACCCTGGGTGGGCCCTGTAGTGTCGAAGGAGAGGCAAGTATGGGGTTGAGTTGGTGGGGGGTTGCTGATTCGATTACGGTACATGTGGTCAAAAAAAATGCCTCGGGAATATAAAGCAATTATAGGATGTGATTTGTTGGGTAGAGCGGGTGCGAGAGTTAAGAATACTGCAGGGCGATGGGATATCAGAATAGGGGGATACACGTTTCCGTACAAGGGACTAGAAAAGGATGGTAGTATAGTGGGTGGGGGCAATTATTAGGGAAGGAAATTGGAGGAAGTATATCATGTACGAGTTTGAGGATATATTCTTTAAAGAAGGGGAGGTGTTATCGGCAACGGGGGAGACCGTGCATGAAATAGAACTAAAGCGGGAAAAGGTAACCTACGTAAAGGAACGTCGATACCCTCAGGCATTGCGTGAGCATAGAAGGGAGGAAATCAAGCCGTAGTGGGGGAGCAAAAGGAGAAGTACCGAGTAGTCATCGACTATCGAAAATTAAACAAAGATACGGTGCAGAGAGGTGTAGAGAGCGGTTTCCTATTCCCCGGTTGTACGATATACTAGATAGGTTGGTTGGATCAACGATATTTAGTACTCTCATCCTCAAGGCTGGGTATCATCAAATAAAGATGCATCCAAGAGACCAACCGAAACGGCATTCACGTTTGAACGCGGCCACTACGAGTTTATGTGAATGCCGTTTTAATAGAAGAATGCTTTTCAGTGACTGATGGACGAATTTCTTAGGGGTATAGATCAGTCCATGTACCAAGTGTACATGGACGATTTATTGTTTTTTAGTAAATCGGAGCGGGAACACAGGGCACATCTGGAGACCGTATTTAACAGGATTAGGCTGTTTGGACTCAAATTGTCTCGAGAAAAATCGTCGTTGAGGCCGAAGGAGATCGGCTTTCTGGGACATATCATCTCGAAAGACGGTATTAAACCCGACGTTCACAAAGTGGAGGCACTTCAACGAATGGCAGTCCCCAGAGATTTAAAGGGGATCTGGCGGTTACTGGGGGCTCTTAACTACTACAGTCGCTTTGTGCCGAAGATGGCGGAGCACTTGGTCCCCCTGAACAACCTCTTAAAAAAGGGTAGCCGAATAGTAGTAACGCCAGCCATGGAAAAGAACATTAAGCGTTTTGTGGAAAGGCTGCACCGAGAACCGGTACTGGCGTTCCCAGATTTGAGCAAACACTTCACGATCACGTCGGATGCCAGCTAATACGCGTTGGGGCGCTGCTTTCGCAGGATAGCGAGGAGGGAGTACGCCCGGTGGCATACGGGAGCAGAAAGCAGACGGACGCGGAATCGCGTTACAGAGCCATAGAGCGTGAACTATTAGGGATCGTGTGGGCGGTGGAGCACTTCCGACCGTATGTGTTTGGGACGCGATTTAAGATTCATACCGACCACCGACCTCTTCAGTGGGTAGGGAACTGAAAGAGTCGTCTGTGCGCATCACTCGCTCAATTCAATATGGAGATAGTCTATAAGCCGGGAAAGGAGAATGTGGTCGCGTACTGCTTGTCTCGGGCAATAATCATGAATGTGACAGAGGAAGAACAAGGGGAGCGATCACTACCCTTGCATATTTCTTTTTGTTTTTAGAAGTTTTTTTTAATGTATTTGTCACTAAATATTACAAAATCGTATTCGTTCGACCAAATTAAAATTATTACCGTGACAATAAAGAAATCAAGTCTCCAGTATTTTTTAATTTTGTTTAAAAATATTGGTTTAAGAAAGACTTGTATACTGTGTTTCTGAATCACCCGCATTTTAAAAAGCAACAGCATAAGACTTACACAGCTTTGTCGAAGCTCCATGTGACTAGAGTTCGTCCAAATTGGTCATTAAACCTCTTTAATGATATTTAATATGCAAAACAGTCTATTATACGTAACGATGTGTAATATTCATTACACGTTATAGTATAATATAAATTTTGAACAGTCGAATTTGCAGGTTTACTCAGGACCATACCTAAAGGAGACCCCGATAAATTCACATGTGTATAGACTTAGGGCGGTAATAAGATAAGAAATAGCGATAAGTTTTAGTAAACCCTTAATTTTATAAAGACTATAAAACCGACAATATCATTCTTTTGTTATCAGCAGATCTTAACTGGATCTGAAGGGGCCGAGCGCGATGGAAGCGGCTGATAAGTAAACTCATTGATCGCGCCCCACAATGGGGATTAAAACCTTAAGAGTTGCCTTCAATCAACGAGATGGCGTTCAGTGAGCTATAGATTATCAACAATCGATAGGTCAAAATTAAAGGATATCGGATATAATAGTTTCCTGTATCCGTAGTAGGCTTTTCGTTTACAACAAACTGCTACCTGCTAGTGGAATAAATTACAGTTTTTATATGTTATCACAAGAATGAGGCTTGAGTTCGGCATATACAACATGTTCTACAATTATTTGCAATTGAAATTTAAATATATAGAAAAAAATGACACATTGATGCAGAGAAATATTGATCGAATTTCGAGAGTAAGACGGAAAAAATTAACTTCTTTCAGAAACCAATAACACTGTTATCTATAACCTAAATTAACCTATAAGTTTCTAAAATTACCAATTCTAGTTTGTTATTATAAATCGAGATTTGCAGCATTAAACATTTACTTAATAGAAAACTTTAGTACAAAATTTGAAAAAGTTGACATTGGACCTTTTAGAACTAAGCCACGGGTTCATAACGTATTTGAACTCACGCATAACTGGCAGAATACGTGGTACATGCTAAACTTAAGCCTCAAAAACATTCTTTCGAAAACAAGCAATAATTATGTTCCATTCCAGTTTTTTGTTTATTATAGAGAATTAGCGAAGAATTTCCATCACACATATCAATGAACAGAATCTATTAATTTTTAAAATTCCAGAACGCAGTAAACTTAATCATGGATGTGTTAAGATGATTACGAAAATACAAACTTAACATTAAAAAATTCAATGGCTCTCTATGAAATGGTCATACCTCCAAAATGTAACAATTTTTTTTGTATAAAAAGTTTCTTTATGACCATATCGTAAACTAATATTTCAAGTCTAATTATTACATTTTCTATAATCGGGTGTACCACGGTATGTACAGAACACGGAATGTACTGTTTAGTTATCTATCAATGACTCAAACTAAGGCGTACTATGTTAAGTTTAAATTTTTAATTTAAATTAAATTTCTTGTTCAACAAAAAATATATACAAATGTTATAGTTGTGAAGATACTGTCACTTTAAAACACGTTTACAGGATAACAAAAACTCCAAATCACAGTAAGCTTCTGATACCATTTACGACCGAGTTTCTCAAATATTGTAATGGGCGGTATCTGAAAGTACCCCTCCTCTATTTCGTATTCTTATATCCACAAAAACAAAAATATATTGAGGGTAGCAGCTAGTAAAGTTATATTTTGCAAAACAGTCAAAATAATTGGATAATATAATTTCATGATTTTTGTAGGAGCTAAGTACCAAATAGTATCCTCAAAGCGTCACAATCGCCTTCCTACATGTTTCCATTTTGTCAGTTTTCATGTTTAACGACCAAACTCCTCAATTATTAAGAACTAATTTTTAACCATTTAAGTGGTTATTTGAACAGTTTTGATTGTTTGAATGCCTTTGAGCAATACAACATTTAAAAAATTCAAAGAAAAGATAGGGGAGCAAAGAAAGATTTGAACAGAACTAAACAGAGGTCAGTAAACCTTTAAAGTTACCAATGGGCCCCTCGAGAGCAGCCTCAACCAAAGACATTGTACAACAAAATGAACTGTAAAGACAATTTACGGACTGGTCCCCAATCATTGTTTGTTTATATAGCTATTGAAGCACCGTCCTGTGTTTCCTCTTCTATCTTACTCTCTACAAAGAGTGAATCATGGCATTATTTAATCGACAGTCAATATCGGAAAAAAAATGTACCAATGTGTTGTTTCCGTTGATATTTCATAATTGGTCGGTCACACAGTCATTTATAGGTATTTATACACTGTCTTTCTTGGGAGGGTCATTAAGGCTTTGTTTCCCAATGGAAGATAATTGTATTAGTCCATACATACAAGTATTCAAAGTACTAACACAAATACCTATTTTTTCATAATGGGGAAGGATATCAGTGAATTGAATAGAACGGAAGTAGAATTTACGATCGGACGTGTTAGAGAAATTTTAAAAAATATGTATATCAACATTTATTTTCTGATATCAGACTTTATTTTTACTGATTTACTTCTCAGCATTTGCGGCTAGGGCCCTCACTCATCCTCCACTGGCGGTTAATACCAGTGACGTGGTTGAGAGAGAAGCACCGAGACATTCCAAAGTCCTGCCCTTTCCTCTAGAAGTTGAAGTTTGTCTTTTCTTCTAGTTCTTATTTTGTTATCTAATTTATAACTTACGAGCACTTGGACTGAAAGGGTTGAAAAAAAAGGAAAAGAGGGAACAGAATTAAACCGCACGCTTACTAGAAAGATACTGCTTTATTATCTCTATACTGCTTCTTATAGACATTATTGAGGTTTATTTACATGGGGAGTTAGGATTAGTGTTGTATACAGGCCTTGTCCAACCATAACTTATATATTTGTGAATATGGTACGATTGAGCTCTTTCATCCATATGTTGTCTACCATCACCTAAAAACATGACAGAATATCATATTAGAAAAAAAAAAGAACTGATTAACTATTCAGCTTAGCTATTTAAATATCTGTTGTTATTTGCGTTAAAATGTAGTTTTCTACTTTTAAGAATAAATACTGAAAGAATCCGATCATCTTGTGAATGTTTCAAATTCGTAATTTATTAATAGTCTTTATATGTTTACCATAATTATAAATGGTGAATGAACAAAAATCTTAAGAACTCACAAAAGTAAGCTTTGTAAACTTTACTGTTCACGAGGAGAAGAGAAAGAAAGCGACATCCACAAATCCTTATAAGCGGGCATGATGTAGATTCAAATCGCATATACTCCTTCACACTGGCCAGTTAAGTGAAAGAAATTCTCCTATCCCTTACGTTTCAATTCTGTAGAATAAGTTAAAAGTAAAATAAGATTGTCATGTTTGTAAATTTAAGAATCGTAAATTTATTACAATTAATGAAGGTTATAATTAATAGTTAATTTTGTTAAGAATAATGTAAAAAGTAAATTGGAAATAAATGTTTGATTCAAATCGTTCTTTTCAAAATAATTATTATTGATTATTTTTAGTATTTTTATTTTGAAATGTTGAGAATGCATAGGTTTTGTTATTTAGTGGAACGTTTATATAATATTCTCATAAACATATTTAAAAGATATCATAATAGTAAAAAAAAAAGTTTTAATTTGTATTTAAATATAAGTCATTTGTTTTGTAACGAAAAAATAATTATAAACAGAATATATTGGCATCGATCTAAACAAGAATGAGAATTTAGAGTCTTTTAAACGAAAAAATAAGCAACCCTCAAGGCAAAGTGAATGTTTGGCACTAACTTTTACACAAATCAATGTATTTGGGAAAATATCAATACCATTTCTCCTGATTCCATTGTCCAACCCTTGCGTTGTCGGCTTCATCACCTTTCCTGTAACATATAGGAAAATTCATTACGCTGATTTTCGACATAGAGTGGTCTGTGTACATCCACTTTATTGTTCTCATGCATTTGCAACTTCTTGCTCTATTCTGGCCTCAATCACACGATCACTTGTAGAAATGATCCTTTCTATATTCACCAGTTCTACGCTTCTTTGGTATGCTTTCATAACACTGGTCTGATATCTGATATTATTTTTTCATTAGGAGCTCTATATCTTAAAAACTACTAACAACAATAGAAAAACTAAGAGAACATTTTTTAAAGAAGAGTAAATTAGCTGAAATATTAGAGCTATTTACGTCCAATAGTTCTCGAGATAAAGCCTTTTTAAAACCAACATTTCATAAAAATGAACTGAAATATCCGTAGTTAGTTAATTTATTTTGAGAAATCTATATCTGAGGAACCAAGTGACGTATATATGCCGATTAGGAATGAAATTAAAGCTAGTTTAATGTACTATAAAGTAGTTTATGACCTTTACCTTCGTAGATAATGTAGTTTTCCTAATATTTGCCTAAAATAAATTGATTTATAGTTGTTCAGACAATAAGTTTGATTTATGAAAAACTTTATTTCAGAAAACGTAGATCGTACAGATCGTGCACTCAAATTAAAGCTAGTTAAATTATAAATTAAATAAAATAGTTAATAATGTTTATCTTCTTAGGAGTAGTAGTTTTTATGATATTTGACAAAATAAACTCACAAAATGTTAATTTCTAGTTGTTCGTATAAAATGTTGGATTTTTGAAAAATTATATCTCTAGTCCCATAAGACGCGCATATGTCTGCCAACACTCAAAATAAAGAAAATTTAACTTACTATAAAGTAGTTTATGACACTTATCTTCGTAGGGGTAAGTAGTTTTTATAATATTCACATATGAATATAAAGCTGGCAAATGAAAATTTGTCCGAACGACTATAAATAAATTTGTTTTAGCAAATGTCATGAAAACTACTACTCATACGAAGATCAGTGTCATGTACTACTGTATAGCTCATTAAACTAGTTTTAATTTGAGTGCAAATTGACGTCTGTACGTCATATAGTTCCAGAGATATAGATTTCTAAAAATAAATTAACTACTCATATTTCACTACGTTCGATACAACATTTTAATGAATATCTCGAGAACTATTGAAGGTAAAAAATCAGGTCTAATATTTTAGCAAATTTACTCTATTTTAAATGATGCTCTTTGTTATACATTGTTTAAATGTCCCAATTTTGTTAACATCCCCAGATTCCTTAAATCACTCCGTAACAAAATCCTACCCTACTCACAGCTAATATTCTAATTGGAAGGCTCATAATGGCTTAATATACCTAACGAAAAAATATATTATTATTTCCTGTTTTTAATATGAAATTAAAAAAAAAAATGATACAAGCAGATTTTTAGCTGTTTTTTTCTCTGGCGTATTTATCATAGCTTTGCATAAGTTTGTATATATTGTTAAATCTAAGAATATTGCTAGATTGATGTTGTTGATTAAAATTTAAATGACTGAGGATATAATAAAATTTAGCACCAATAAGTGAGATTACATATATTTCATAATTATATATAAGGAGGATGTAATTTGAAGTATTAGTGAGTTCAATATCAGTATTGGGACGAAGAGATATGAAAGAGCATCTTTATATAGCGGGAGTGGGGCAGCACTATCTGTTCAGGAAGGAAGGAAACCATATTTCGCCGAAGCCGAACGGTGGCGATATTTCATTGGGACGGCACATGGCAGTCCCCTGCCGAAGGGAAATTTCGATAAGGTTTCCATGTTACTCCGGTCAGTGAAACCAGATCTCGCCATGTACTGAACTCACAAATAATTGACATTTTTAAAAATTAATTATGTTGGATTTCTTTATTTTACGAGTTCATTCTGTTCGATATTATTGATTTAGTACTTTCTTAGTGGTTGATGCACCGTTAACCTATTGGATTAAATTAAAATGTATAAGTTTGTTTCTAAATAACGATTGACAAAGAAGGTTATCACTAGAAGTTTGGGATGGGTTTTAGTGGCTCATCGATTTCAAGCCACGGTCAAATCATAATGAATAAAAAAAAAAAATTTGTTTATAACCAAAACTTCCTATATATAAGCTTCTTACTTATTTTTTCAAGCAGTCTTTCATTTATCCATAAAGTAAGATCACATTTGTGCTGTAATATGTTTCGAAATCGGTGTTAGACAAGTGGCAAATCAGAAGTAAGTGATCTGGTATTAGTTGCCAAGAGATTGGAGCACACATCTATTTATTTATTTATCACCCTATCCTGCCTATTAGGCAATACGGGTGTTCGCAGCAGGTGATAAACATTTACATAGCTGTGCACACAGCTTGCTCTTGCTAAAACATAAATCTTGCTCTTCTACTGAGGCCTTGCCTGGTGTAGCTTATTCTCTCCTACCCAGGGGGAAGTGAGTAGAGCCCACAGCCTCCTTCCACCCATACACGAAGGTCTTGTAGTGCGAGTAGTTTTCTTTCTTCATCAGCTCAGATCAGAAGATCGCTCTCAGTCAGAACATAGAGTCCTGCTTCCCTCATCATCTTGGCTCTCAGTGCTTCATAGGCGATACAGGCAAGTAAGACGTGCTCGGCTGTCTCAGGTTCCTGACGAATTGGGCATAGGTGATAAATGTTTATGCCAGGTACGGCGAAACCCCCATGCCCCGTGAGGAACTGTGAGATCCAGTAGTCGGGGAGGACCCACGTTGATTCTAGGCGTGAATCAACGGTTGGAAAGTACTTCCTTAGGGTGGCCCCTTTTAAGCAATCCACCCCCGTCGATTCCATTCTTGCAAGGTTTCTTCTCGAAGGATCCTCTTCCATCTATTAGGGTTTTCACCAATACGCGCTTGGAGGTTCTCCGGTAAATCCAGAGCCAGACCCTCCCTCTTTATTTTGTGTCAATAATAGTCTTTCTGCAGGAGAAGATCGATAGGCACCCCTCCAGCTATTACCTGTACCGCCTCATGAGACACTGTTCGGTATGGTCCAGTGACTCGCAGCAGAGCTATCCTCTATATTGTAGCCAACCTTCTCTTCTGCCTTTTCGAGAGATATCGACTCCTTTATCCAACAACTACTCCTTTGTAGATGGTCAATGTTGTTGGGTATCTGAGGCCCCCAAATGTGCCCCCTTTACGATTGAGTCCATTAAGAGCAAGGCTACTCTACTTCTCATGTAGTCTAAATGAGGTGTTAGATTTAACTTTCTCCCAAGCTTTACGCCAAGGTATGTCACAACCTCACTGGGTCGTATCCCTTCTACTTGTTTCCTGAGAGTAATAGGGTGGGCCTGTCTGTCGTACCCCTTAAGAGTATAGCTTGAGTCTTGGCAGCAGCCATCTTCAACTTCTTCTTCTCACACCACGCTCCTATCAGGTTGGCGCACCGGCCAGCTTCATCTTTTAATCTGGCCCTGCTGTTCGACGCTACTACTACAGCAAGGTCATCTACATAAGCTGTGGCAGGGAACCGCTCCTCTTCAATCACCCCCAACAACTCGTCAAAGACCAATTTCCACAGAGCAGGACCAAGGACAGAGCCTTGAGGGCAACCTCTTTCCATGGTATCTTCGATTTCATAGAAGTTGCCTCGTATCTTTATCGTTCTGTTCTCTAGGTAACTCTTTAAGAGGTCATACAAGTTGCTCGGGGTCTCATATTTTTGCAATTGCTGGAGTACGCTCGGCCACCACACGCTATATCAAATAGGAGGAGCATAACATACTTCTCCGCATTGGTTGAACCACACACATCAAGCAAACATTTGAGAATCACCCATATCCCAAACGGATACAAATCCAAACAAAAAACATATCAACATATTGGAAGACCCTCCTGGGGTACAACCAGCCTCTATAAAATAAGCCTATATGTGCTAGAAAAACTTGCGATTTAGCGTGATGCTGGTGCTTACTTTAGCTTAGGCAGTTCGATTCCGGCCTGGGCGGATTGACTTTTATTTCGTTGCGGTACCAGGAAATAAAATATAAACCCTTCCACTATGGCTAGAACAGATTGGTTACCTATAGAACAACCATTTCTCCATTCCTCCATACTGCATGTCAGAAATGACCAGAAAGGGGGGAAATATATAATATATGTTATTTTAATGTTATTATGGCTGTTGAAAGATAATGCATTTATCATTGTAAATATTAACGTTTACATATACAAAAGGTTACAGTACTTCAGGTAAGATTCACTTATGAGTGTAAGTAAAAATGTAGGAGGGTTAGCAAACTTTGAGGTAATGTAGCTTGTTTTTATAGGCTACGTGATCCATGGGTATTTTCTATCAAACATTAAGAGATGTCTGATGCACGCATGAAGGTCTGGAAGTTCAGATTCACTAATCCTGATAATATACTTTTCTATAATTTGTGTTTATATGCGTGTTAAAAACTTATTAAATTAATTAACTTTCATTCAGTAGTTTATTTAAATAAGTACAACCTAAACAGCTTTAAAAAAAAAAATAAGATGCCAATTTAACAATTTATTTTTTTTATTCATTTAGTGTTTCCCAAAAGCTTCCACATATTATTTCATTCATCTCACTCTGATAATTTCCATTTATCATTCACCATATGAATTAATTCATGTATATATTTTTCTTAATGGTAACCCCATAAAGAGATAGTTTATTTCTTGTATCCATGTTCCTTGCCATGAAAGGACTACATGTATTATGTACAAAATATTTAAGTATATATAATTAGTTACATTGTTTATAAATTTTTTAAAAACATATAATTAATTAATTAAATTAAAATTAATTAATTAAATAAAAAACAAAAAGAAGGAACAAATAAAGATAAAAAGAAAAAGAAAAGAAATACACCAAACAGAAACAGGAGGTTTTAGATTGTTTTTCTATAATTATTCAGCTGGTCAAAGTCAATTTGTTTTATGAATTTTAGCAAGTCTGTCTTAAATTTAGTAAAAAGTATGTGTTCTGGTTCAGGCCAATTGCCTTGTTTCAGTATTACATGTTGTATTAGCTGAACTCTTTGTTGGTCATATAGTTTACATTCAAAAAGTATATGTTCTGTAAATTGTGCACTTGTCCATCTTCATCACACTGGATATATATGTATGTAAACAATGTTCAGTATTGAATTATATAGTCATGAGAGTGAGATATATGACGTAGAAGCTTTTGGAAAACACTAAAAGGACTAAAAAAAAAAAAAATGTTATACATCATACTCTTATATATTTATTCACGTTTATAAATATATATAATTTATCACTACTTAAATGCGGTATAAAAATACCATTACAGTAAATGTCATAACCACAGTTTATATATTTGAAAGACTTCAACAACAGTGTTGATGGCGCTCGCTCCCACCCTCCAGTAAGGAGTTGAACATTTTTCTTCCACGCGAAGAGATAAGAAAGAAAAATTGCAGAAGAAGAATAATGTGCTCTAGGATGTCGGAGAGGTTCCCGATTCTCAGCAAGATACTGATGATAAAAGGTGGTGTTTCCCAATTTTGTTGAAGTGAGAAATACATTTTCAGACTATTACCGTTATACAAATTATTATTCTGAAATATATATTTATATTCCTTTATTCTTATTTTTACTTTTATCAGTAAGATGAGTTCTAAATCGAATTCAAACTTTTACCATAATTAAAAGAAAACAATTTAGAGTAAACCACAGAGAAAATTACGACATTTAATTAAGTAAGTCATTAATCATTCCTCTTACTGTTGAGATAACTTCTTGTCACTCCATCTTTATTCCGTTCGTGTGCCACTAATTATTTCTGCTGTTTAAAATTTAATTCGCTTCAATGTGCCATTCATAATTATCAATCTTCAAATTATGCTTTGTTAAAAATCTACAATAATGTTTATTTAATTTTAACTAAAATATAACTTTCAGCAGTTAATCATAATTATTAATTATTCAGTTAAACAATTATTTAAATACTGGGTTTGTAGTATGGCAAAAATATGCAATAATTATTAACCACCTTATGGCAAAATGTAAGCAAACAAAAATGATTATTATACTTGCCGTGTGTTTTCTTGCTGACCTCATCACCACATCAACTTCTTAAATTTAATCTCAGCATTTTTCAAGCATTACCTTTAAAACAAAAACGGATACATTTATTACATATTAAAAAATATACATCTAATACCTATCATCTTTATTAGTATTTGAACGGTTTTCAAAATACACTTCAAGTGACCACTGTGTTTTCATGGAATGGGGATTATGGAAATGGCTACTCTTGTTAAATTTTTCCGATATAGCCGGCAAATGACATAAGACAAGTGGCCTTTGCCGGGCAAAAAGAGTCGGTGAGTCCCCGCAGTGTTTTTGCTGGCTGACAAAACCCCATCCTCTTCTTTCGCTTGGCGCTCAGCGGTCGAGAGCACCCCAACCTTGACATCCTTCGATGTCGGTCCAATTGAGCTCTTTAGTTCCCACTTGTCATCGCCTATATGTTGTCTGGAGGTCAGGAGTCTAATGACAGTTCTTAAGAGCAGCATAATGAATGTGCCACATTAGGGTTACGTAATGTTTTATTTTGTTGTAGATGTGCGGGTCCTATTTTCATAGAGTAAAGTAAAATAAATATTTTCATTTGATAATTAATTATTTTTTATATTATTAATTGTTTATATTGAATAAATTTTAAATCGAAACATGAGGGCAAATTTTTAAGAAGGTCCATAAATACTTTAATGAATTTTCAGAAAATTTGATATACATTGATGTAATAATAGTCAATTTTAATACAGCATTAAAAAGAAAATGTTTATATACTGCAACGCAATATATAAATTTAATTTGCCTATTTGCCAAATAATGTGCAAATCCAAAGAAAATAGATATAATAATATTTAAAAATAATAATAATAAAAGGAAAACTCAAACCCTTCAGATAATGAAATAAAATTTTTAATTAGTATAAAAGAAAAGATGCTAAAAAGAGAATTATATTGTATTGGTTACAATTAGGTAACTTTTTGAACATCCCAAAAGGGACTTCAGTCACTATAAGTATGTTTTTATAATGAGATGTTAATAGATGACCGTAGATAAATATGAGGAGAAGTATGAAGTATTTAAACGGGAACTTCGCCAAACTCATCCTGACGGAGGCCTGAAATTCAGATCAAAACGTCGGCACAAATAAATGTTTTGCTTATTTTTACTGACTGCAGCCCCGACCACCTTCACTTCGTAAGTATGTTTTAGTTGAGATTCCTTTAATGTGAGTATATCGTCTGAAAACTATGCAAAATAAGTTGTTACCAAGGGGTCTATGATTCTGCCTAAATTGGTGAACCGACAACTGTGACAAGATGGTTTTATTTAGTAGTATCCCTAAAATATCTTGACGCAAGGTAAAATACATGCAATAGCATTCGTAAAGCTGAGAGTTACTAAGGAGAAGTGGGCGAAGGAGAGGGAAAAACCGTTTGCACAAGCCCTCTAATTCTCTTCTCATCTTCAAAAGCCTCTTCACTCTTCGATAGGTATAAGCTAGAGCTACAACCAAGATGAAAAAAAAAACAGTTATTATTTTTTCTTAACAGCGGACATTCATTAGATGTTATGACGGACATCTTAAAGAAGATTGGATGAACGTATGAAGAAAATAATTTACATACTTTAAGTAATAAAGGTTATTACTATTATAATACTATACAGTAACATTTCTATACTGGTTATTCAAGACTCAATTGACACACCCGTTTCTTTCTAAAGTATTAATAATTTCGAAATGAAACTTTAGATTTAATTTGAAGTTTGGTTGTTTACTCGACTGTGTAATATCATCCCGTTTTTCTCCGGAGTACATAATTTTAGAATTTCCATTGAAAAGGAGTTTCATTTTAATGAAGGATTCAAATAGAAAAAAAAATTTTTAATATTCTATATATGTGATTATACAGGTGCGTACAAGAAGGGGAAGATCGAACAAACCATTGGTAGCTGTACTCAGCAGCTCATTTCTGTATCCGGTCTAGGGCATCGACTTTTATTTAAGTGGTGGTCCCATAAAATAAAAACTTGACCCCCCACCATGGTTAGAATAGGGTGGTAGTACATATAGATAACCTCTCCTCCCTCCTAAAAAAAAAAAATTGTTTACAAAGTACACACTTTCCGATCCGTTTGCTCAGATATCGTTAAAGGCTGTAAACAAAAATTAAATAATGTATTATAATTTTAGCAAAAACAATAAAATGTTCCCCCATATAGCTTAGGGCAGAAAATATTAGTTCTATAATAATTAGAATAGAACAGCCATTTCCTAAGCCAATTCAACCAGGAATTTTTTTTATATTGTAATAGAAGCTCATATTCCCCTATTAGAAGACAAGTGTTCACTCAATCAATCGGCTCTGTCGGAGTTATAAAGCACCTCTAACGTCCTATTCTCAAATTACAATATAATAATTTCCCTCCTAGAATTGATCCCTTCAAGTTTGATTATGTTCATCTTGTCTATTCTTTTGTTTGCATACATTTTAAGAGTTTTTTTTTAAATTTATTTTTTATTTTAGTATGTATGAGATCATTCATCACTATTACCTATTGCCCACAACTGTGTGGCAGGTTGTAATATCTACCAATAAATAAATCTATCAATAAAAAAAAAAAAGAGTTGCCCCTTCCACCACTTCTATTTCATTCTCACGTCACGATATCAATTTCCTACACTAAATTTTTTTTTAATGAGTTTTAAAACATCGGTAAAGAAGTTTTACTTCAAAAATATACTTTTAGACAGTTAACGGCATTACAGTAAAATTACCAAAATAAGTTGGTTTTAAAATCAGATTTTTTATTGGAAATTACAGAGTTTAGTGCACTGGAAAAAAAAAACAGAAAGAGGTTAAAAAGTCGCCAACATTACTAAAAGTCATTTCATTCAACATAAATAAGACCTACAGCCCATTTTACATTCCAAAATACTCAACAATCCAACAATACATATTTTTGTTAAGTATTATGATCGTAATACATTATACTAATTCTATAATGCCGTTTTAGTAGTTTTTTTCCTGTGTTCATGTAATCACGTTCTGTTGGTGTTTATGAGTGGTATTTTACGAACCTATTTCATTATTTTCCATTTTTATAAACATAAAAATTATCAATTATTAATATCATTAATTACTAGTAAGCACAGGTGAAACATTTTTTATTTCTCAACTATTTTGTATGTAATGACTGTCAATTCTGTTTAATGATAAAGAATGACGAATCCATTTTGATTCTTCATAAATAACGAAATAAATTTATAATTAATTTCGTTATTTAAAAAGTAAATTATATTAACTATAATTTACTTTTTAAATAACGAAATAAATTTATTAATTTTTCATTATTTAATCTCTATTTGTAATAAAATTCGATCTTGAATATATTCAATAAATTATAAAAAAGAGATGTTACCATAAAACTGCAATCAAGCAGCAATTAGCGGTAATAAAGGACAATTTATAATTTTATAGTTCGGGAACGATTAATTCAAGTGATGTGGTATCGCTCAAAGCCGTCTTGATTGACATGTTAATCCAAGTTCCTCATTTACTTACGGTTGTAAAAACATTTATTTCTTGAACTATCGTTATATAAGGACCTTCATTATATAAGCTCAATCATCAATTTTTCTTGTTATAAAAGACCAGATACATATTTTGAAAATGCTGTGTAGGCCAATGGTGGGTCATTCGAGACCAAAACCAATCCACAGCAGACAATATAGAAAATAAATTATCTGTCCCGACTGAATCTTAACCCGATCCCGAAAACAGAAGTACTCCCTCCATATCCATTTCCATCCGAACTTTAGCAAATTACATAACTCTAAGAAACGAAATGTTGTAAGGTAAATATCATTTATATTTTAAACAGGATATATAACTTTTATTAGGCAATACCTATGGAAGAATAAAAAACGATAGCAAGAATGAAAAAATCCGAAAGGTTTCTACGTTTTCCAAAAAATCCAAAATGATTTCAATAAAACGAGAAATAAATAATTGAAAATAATAACATGAGGACGATACGTGTTGGGGCTTGGGCTCTGATAGAGGAAAAGGTTCGATTCTTATCTGAACCTGTTATTATTATTGTAGTATATATTAATTCCTTATATATAATCGATAAACATCAAAACAAAAGGCGATAAAACTGTAGTGTGGCCCACTTTCGACAGCTGGTGCTATTTATTACTTACATTATGACATAAAATATGTATTTCTTTTTTGCTGTAATTAAATTTGTGGCAAAGCAAAAAAAAAAGTTACAACATAAAATCTGATTCTACCAGGTTACCTCAAAACCAAATCGACTTCATCTCACAATTTTAGTTAAAAAGCACGTTTTAAATTTTAATGACAAGAAAGCCAAATAGCTGGTGATTGCATTGAATAAAAAGGTGATGGCATATTCAAATCAGGCCAAATATCTTTAAATGTAATATAACGAAAAGCGTGTATAAAAATAATACTGTTTAACTTCATATAAAAAAATTTATTAGCTCTTAGGTAGACAATCAAATCTTTCTGTTTATAACAAGATTCTTATACACAACTAAGTCCTAAAACGTCTTTTTTTGTTATGTTTGATTTATTTTATCAAAGAAAATTAATATAATCTGCCACAATTTAAGGGCATAAAGTATTAATGTTCAAATACTCGTCGATACAGTTTATAAAGATGTAGAAGAAAAGAAAAAAAAACAGTAAAAAAAGAGACTAATAATAAAAATAAATTAGTGTAATTTAATAGGAAAAATGTATAAAAATAGTAATGATAAAGAAATATAATACTATCTCGATAGTGATAAATAAAAATATAAATATATATCAAATGTATACTATAAATAAAATAAAATAACTTATGTACAAGACAAAGAAAATTACATTTAAAAAAAAACGAATTTAGACTCTTGAAACTAAACTGTGGAATGACTCGAGGGATTCCCATGGTCAATTTATACTCAAATTTCAATATAAAGTTCTGAGAGGAATTTTTGATGCATTCTTGTACATCAGAAATTATGACCTTTAGTAAGATATTCAAATTCTTTCAATGTGTGAATAAATTTAAAAATTCGGCCAATCGCATAAAGAGTGATTACAAGGATATACAAATGCTGACGTTCATCTCATGAACGTGTATGCTATTGTAAATTTTTTAGTTATAATTTAATTTGTGAAATTATATATATTTGAAAATATATATACATACAACTTATAATGCCAATTTGCTCAGGTCGGAATAAGACCGAATCGACTTGTTATCAGAATTATGCCAGGAAAATTATGCTCTTTAAAATGTTCTTTACTTAAATAACCTCGTTATTGTACGGAAAGAAAAAGGACAATAGATCCGCTGAACGCAAAAAACGTTTGTCCTGCTTTATTAATTAAGAAAAATAAAAGAGAAATAAGGACTTATATGCTACGGTAAATAAAGTTATTAAACATGGAATGAAAATTAATATATACATTAGAACATCTTCAATAAATTTTTAAGGTATGTTTTAATTCGTATTTTTATTGTCGTACACACCCTTACAATTTTACATGACCTATGTCCATGTTTGGTTTCGCAACTTTATTCAAGAAGTGATGTTCATATCAAGAAAAAGTATGGCCATTGGTCGGAAATAAAATAAGAATGGCCAATAACGGTTACTTATACAATATTAGACTTCTAGTAAATAGTTAAGATGCCTGGAGTATTTGGATTGGCCTAAACACGATTTCCCAAAATCATGTATTTTATTACATTACACAATTAATTCCAACAAAAGGTTTAATTATTTGTTATCACAATATCCCTGGACCTGCCCTAAACAATGAATAATAGATTTAAACGAATGATAAAACCAATGACTAAACAATGTTAATTTTGTTTAAATTACGCGTCAATAGAACATTATTCATAATCAAACATTTATTTATATTTATGGATTAGGTTTACAAATTTATTTATTGTTTAATCTATGCTTGAATTATGGTTCGGTGGTGTTAATGCTAAATGTAAAAGTAACAGGAATTTTTCGACCCGAAGAAGAGTTCAAACTGTTTGACGGAATTACACCCTGTACGGATAAGCGAGGATCCGAAAAGCCGTCATCTCTTTAACCTTTAACCTTTTGACGGAATGCAAGGCAGAGATATGAAGCCAACCCTCCCCCCCCCCTACTACCACCACTCTTCTCGACAATGGCTCCTCCTTCTGAGAGATGGTAACCATTTCAAGGAAAACATTCTGTTTGAAGAGTAAGTTTCTAAAGGATTCCTGTTCTGGGGAGTGGGTACAGTTAGAAGGAATAGTACATGGAATAGCAGGCCCTAGCCAGGAAAAGGAGGAAGGATCATTTGCAAAAGAAAGGAAAGTTAAAATCATTTTGGTCCTGCATGAATTCCAAAAGAAATGAAAACATTCATTTCTTTTTTTAAAAAAATACAAAAATAACTTATTTTTTTGTTTTTACCTGTTTCTTAACGCCATCACTGGCGTTTGACATCATCTTGGTGCCATCACTGAATTATCCATAAATAAATCTAATTAATCTAGAATCTGAAGTTTTATAATGAATTAAATTTGATTAATTTTAAGAAATCGGTCATATTTTATAAACTTTTATTAAAAAATGGGGTTCAGATTGGTGGAAATAATAATGATGATTACATCTTTGTTTTGTTTTTAATCGGGAGTCTTTTTAGGCCTTTATGAAAAATATTTTACTGAATTTTCCAAATAAAATAAAAGGCAATATATAAATCAATCATTTCAAATTTTTAGGCATTGGGGCAGAGTAATCAGTAATAACTTCGGTAATTAACCCCAAATAAATTCGAGTATTGTTATATTGTCGACAATACACTTTTCTGACGCTATAAACGAAAGAAAATAAAAAATAGTCAGGTATTAATAAAACAAAAGATAGGGCCCTAAATCAATTATTCCGGAATTAGAACGCTGATAATCTGGATTTGAAAGAGCAAAAGAAAAAGAAAAACACCAGAAGGTGAAGCTCAAAATGCAGAAATTAGGGATATGGAGTGCGCTTGTATGAACTGTTGTAAACAATTTAAATTCATTTAAAAAAATTATTTATATTTTTTTTTTCCATGATTAAATCTTTTTCAGTTCATCATGGTGAACAATTTTTTAATAGTTATAGCCATAGTAAATAATTATAGATTTTTATTAACAATTTATCAGAAATTAAAAAAAAAATACTACAACTGATAAGGGTTAATGTCAACAATGATCGGTCAATAGTTCACACTTAAATTAATTTTAAAACACTTTTGACAACTTGGTGAAAAAGTATGGTTCAATCAACTACCCTTTTTTATTTTTTTAAATATATAAAAAACTTGTTAAGAAAACATAACGATTGGTTGATAATATATACCTTACACATGGCTATAATTATGTGAATTTTTAAATTATTTATTTTTCGTCATAATTAGTTATTTGAAGTAAGATAGTAAATTTGAGTTAAATTCAAACTAGATTTATACCTTTGACTTTATAGTTGATTCATAGTGATTTTATAACATAGCACTAAAGATTATTCCAATGCATAAAATATTTTTTAAAACATCAAATATATTTACTTTATGATCCCTACAATTCATTATTCAAATTTAATGGGTTGATTTTAGAAAAGTATGAGTAATTTGTTCGAATTTTAAATTTATATGTATTCTTACCTTAAATGAATATTGCTGACATTTTAATAAAGTTTCTTTAAATTTGAAAAATGATGTTGCATTTATTCTAGTTCTATATTTCATTTATGAGTGAATAATATGAAAATATAATTGTATATAGTTATTATCATTTTAATAAAACCCACAGTCAACTATCCCATTAAAAATAATATTTATGTATGTATGTACGAGGGTGGATATAATACATTTTTTATTTTATTCATAAATTTTTCTGAATTTATTTTTTATTATTCAACATAGTCTCCTAGTAACTCTACACACTTCTCCCAGCGATGCTCCCATCTCTCTAACCCATACAAAAAGTACTTGGCGTTTTTCTCTGCAAAATGATTGTTCACGAAGGTGTTTGCCTCTTCATTTGACGAAAATCTCTGTTTTCAGAGCGCAATTTTCAAGGAACAAGAAGAAGTCGCTTGTGGCTAGATCTGGTGAGTAAAGCGTATGTTAAAGCAGTTCAAAACGTAATTCGTGGATTTTCACCATGGCAACCGCTGAGGTGTGGATCTCATACCGTCGTGCGTTGTCTTGGAAACAGGATTTTCTTTTCTGCAAATGTGGCCGTTTTTCCGCAAGTTCAGCCTTTAGCTAGTTAAGTATGCTCCTGTGAAGGTTTTTCCTTATTTAAGATAGTCGATTAAAATAACTCCATGACCATCCCAAAAAAACAGTCGCCATCACTTTCCCAGCCGAGAAAACAGTTTTTGATTTTTTCGTAGCCGGTTCCCCCTTTCCAGTCCACTGTTTAGACTGTATTTATGTTTCAGGCGTAATGGTGTTTATAAAATAATGGTGTATCCAAATTTCATCTACAGTAATTAATCGACGCTAAAACTCGCATTTATTGTGTGTTGAACAGAGTGTTGGAAATACATTTTTGGTCTAACGTGAACAAACGCGACACCCAGCGTGCAGAGAGCTTTCTCATATCTAAATGTTGCTTTAATATGCAAAAAACACGTTTTTTGACATGATCATAACCTCTGCTATCTCTCTCACTTTAATTCGGCGGTCGTCTAGCACCATCTGGTGAACATTGGCGATGTTTTCGTCGATAGTAGCAGATTTTGGACGTCCCAAACGTTCATTGTCTCCCAAGCTCTTACAGCCACGTTTAAATTCAACTGTCCGAAATTTAACTGTGGTAAATGATGGTGTAGAGTCCCCATACACAGAATCCAACTCATCTTTGATGAGCGTAGGCGTATTGTCTTTCAAAAACAAATATTTAATGACAGCTCGATACTAGATTTTGTCGATTTTCACAAAAACACTCACATCAATTCCTTCAAACGACTGTTACATAAACACTGAGCGTCCAAAATGGCTGAAACTTTGGTGGGTAATTGTCAAAAGATGAACAACGAAATTCACTTTTATATACGAGTGCGGTACGTTTTCTCATCGGAGGTAAAATACAATATGACTATATATGCTAGTTTAATATTATTATACAATCTCAATGGACTGTTTTTACTTTACCCAGAGGTACGGATGACTAACTCCTAGACCAACTGTAAAAGGAGTACATTTTAAAAAACAAAAGTTTACTTTTAAACGAGAGAAGCATCTGGTTAAACTGATTTTCTGTTCAGTATATGTAGATATGTATATGTAGTGTCTCTGATCTCAGAGGTATAATATTTATAAATATTTGAAAGATAGTAATATAAATTTATAATTTTTCAAAAGTGTTTAAAATTATAAATACAATGCACATAATATCATAACTGTCGGTTTGAGTAATAACAATCAATTTTAAAGGGTTTCTTGTTTTTCTGTCAAAGAAAGTTTGTAACGATGGATTCCAGAACCGGGGATGGACATGATCCCCGGTTTTGAAATCCATCAGCATAAAAATTTAAAATTCATTTTTTTAAAATTTGAAATTTGGGATTGTTTGATATTGCTCATAAATTAATTCAGACCATTAATAAGGTGTTAATCTAAACCATACTAAGCAATTTACCTTTGATTTGTTTCTGTTACAGGGTGCCCCCCCAGATGAACCTTAGCCTCCTCAACACCACTGTCCTCAACAGCACCGAAGTCCAGGAGTTCCGTTACTCTTTCCCGGTAACAGTGTTCTTCTGCCTCGCCTATACCTCTGTATTCATCATAGGTGTCATCGGCAACGTCTTAGTAGTTTCAGTCGTCTTAAGGACACCTCGGATGCGATCTCCCACAAACCTTTTCATCGCGAACCTCGCTTTGGCCGATCTTCTGGTCAACTTTATATGCCTCCCCTTCACTCTTGTTGGGAACGTTACGATATGTAAGTACAATTGTTATACTTTATTTGTTCTTAATTTTTGTATTGTTATCTTGTCTTTTTAATATTTTTTTGTATACTACAAAAATACACTAATAATGCATTCTGATGTTAACCTTCTCCTAGGTTACTATGCAAGAGAAAAAAAGAGATATAAAGACATATATTTCCAGTTTGAAACTTGTTATATTCATTTATCTATTATAGCAAATTATATATTAATCTTTTTATTCCTGAATTTTACATCTCCAAGATATCGGTCAAATGTCCTTTTTCATAGATAATCTATTAATTACCAGATTTAGTTATAATATTTTATTGTAAATTAGCAAATCATTATTAATTATAAAACATACCATAATTTCGGATTTCACAGCCTCACAATATTTTTTAAAATAGTAGCAGACTGATATGCCCATGACTAAGTTAATATAGTTAGTAAACCTATAAAACACAACTCATTAAGTAAAATTATATATAATAATTAGTTACTTACAATATATCATCTTTAATTGCTAATTTCAGTCATCTATATCTTTTATTATTAATTATTTCAATTGATAATTTGATTTACTGCTATAAAAACTATCTTATCAACGCCACATTATTTAAGCTATCTCTCACCAGGTTAGGCATAATATTACCATTATATTTCATGATCTATTTTAGCAATTTCTCTTTTATATTTAATTATTAAAAATAACATTAAACTTAATTTTAAACAATATCTAAAATTAATATTAGAATTAAGTTTAGTAATTTTTAAAAATAAAATAAAAAGGAAATGACTGAAATAGACCCAGAAATATAATAACATGCCTAACCTGGTGTAGAACAGATCAAGTAGTAAGTAGTGGATAAGATAGTTTCTGATAGTTGCAAATAAATTAGTTTAATAAAAGAGGTATTATTAAAAAATACATTAGATAAATATAGTTAATTAAACGTGAAATGTCGCATATTAATAAATAATAAATATGATTTTCATTAGTAAAGTTGTGTTTAAGATGTTAATGATATTAACTTAAACTTAGATATAATAATGGGGCTGTGACATTGAAAATAAGAGGTGTGTTATTTAAAATTACATTTAATTTTATAATTTATTATTAAAAGACTGAATGAAAGCTGAAAGAAAAAAGTATTTGTGATTATATCTATTTAAGGCAGAACCTTAGAGATGCAAAAAAAATTAATAAAAAAGTTGAGGCTATAAAGATCTTCTTTATTATTGTTAAAAAATGTTTTGAAAGACATTCATGTAAAGACATATAGATACGATACGATCAAAAATGACAACATTTCTTTGGACTAATCTATTAAAAAACATTTTCTTCTTATAATAAAATAACGAAGTTTCTTTAGTAAAAACTAAACCCAATAAAATAGATTCAGGAGAAAAAATTTCATTTTTCTATATTTTATATTTCTAGGGGGCGCAATAAAAGGAGTACAAGTCATAAAATAAGTTATATGTTTTACGTGTTCTGGAAAATTTTAAAATGTTCATACTTCCATTTCTTTTAAGGATTTGCTTATTAAGCATTCGTTTTTAAGAAGAGATTTAATGATTTTTCTAGATTGGATTAAACTAACAATTGATGACGGTGAAATTTATAACAGTCGGAATTTCACAATGTACTAGAGCGTCCAAAACATAACTAATTTTGATAATTTTCTGACTTTACCACCCTTCATTGATTTTCTAGAATGAATAGTCTGAATTAAAGTTAATTTTTCAAAAGGAATAAAATACGATGAGGCTTTTTTGTTACTTGAAGAGTTATTAGGAACTTTGAACTTGAGAGGGATGAATCCAATATTGACAGTGGGCTCAGTAATGAGACTTGATACAATGGGATCCCTTGAGTATCCGATACAATCTTCATTATGAACCTGAGCCCTTTTAATTTACAACGTTTATTATTAAATTTCACGGTAATATGCACTACGCTTTTTTCTTTGGAGCGTAAACATATAAATACTTTCCCAGCAATAAATCATTTTACGATGATATGTTACAAGTATTTTTTAATGTACAACACCAAATTGAATATGTAAATACAACATATAATAAAATACAAAATTTCAATTGATGTAAATCCAAACTAAAGACCAGCCACTACCTTAAATCTGAAACTGTGGCCATAATTCAAATTTGTTTCTCCCAGACATTTTCGGGTATACCACATTGGCATTGTACCGACGATATGTTATAGCCAAAGTATGTAAATTGAATTTTAATAATAAAAAGCTTAGCATATTCGAGATTTAGAGGCAAAATTAACCTTCGGTGCAATCCTCCCATCTACGTTTCGGTTCATCCTTCGGACACTTAACCGTCCCACCAGCGTTTATCCTCTTTTTAGAGATGTCCTTATTACTAAGCACGCAATCTTTCAAACCCGACTTATTCGCCGCAACACTATCACATGAATTGTAATTACCGAGTGCAGTTCGTGCAATTCGACGGTATGAATTCTTCCACATTCTCCGGTAAACTCATCAATCTTTGTTTCAAACATTTTACGCATTACTTTATTTTCGAAAACCTTAAGTTATTTTAAATTTATTGACAGAAGACACGAACTAAGCAATTCCAAAATTAAAAATCTAACAATCGTTTTCTTTAACCTCGCTTTTATTTTCTCATCAATTTAATTTTTTTCTAGTCAGTATAAACTCCAAATACTTAAATTTGTCTACCAGATTAGTATACAGATGTATTTCCTTGTATGTAAGATGTATTCCATAACACGGATATTTGACTAAACTAAGTTATGCACACCTTGAAGTGACCAAAGAAAATTGCATTGGTTTATACCTGAATGAACCTCAAACGTTTCAGAATAATAAATACCGATTTTAAATTTATTAAATGTTTCCACCACGCATATCTGTACTAGACGGTACTGACTTGAAATACGTTGAATTAAAAATAAATATTACCGTGTGAAGAAGAGCACATTTGTTATAATTTTATTGGTTACCGGACGTTTGCCTAAAAAGACTATTGTTTAATATTCCGCCCATCATTTTGTGAATATATTTAGTTTTGCAATAATAGTTTTTTTCTCCTTGAACAAAAAAAATAATAAATACGTGAAGGAAGAAGGTATAAAAAAAATCTATAAATATGAAATACTAATAAATCATAATATAGGATATAATATAACCGGCTCTATTGGAAAACTGCGAACTACACTGGATCTCGATTATAAGGACTTCGGATCTAACGGCTTATCGTTTAGAGTGGTGATTGTTTCCGAATCCTGAATTCCTGTTCTTAATTTACACGATATATTTAATAAAATGCCTAAACTCTTAGAAGTGATTATAAACAATATCCAGTGTTTGTTGTTTTTCTCCCCAGAGTTTCCCATTATATTCTAATTCTGATTGCTACCCGTCCTCAGTTATATCAATCTCAGAGAGAATGCTACAATACACTCATTAAGATAGCTGAGACAAGGTAAAAAAAAAGATTATGAAAAAGAAAAAATAGAATTAGCTAAATGTTTAGCAGTTTTTATTAACTGACCACAATACAGATTAACCAGAACCATGTACTTGAACTATGATTTAAATAGTCCCAGTATGAGTTAATTCTTATGTTATGTGACCTCAACTTATGATGAATAAAATTTTTGAAGAATATAATTTATGAAAGTAAGCTTTATTAGAATAGCGTTCAATTCCAATATGGGTCAATTAATACTTAAAATATTTTTTTGTAGTACTACGAAGTCAATTTTGGGACACTCGCTTTGATTAGATATGTAAAACTTCTAGTTAGCCATAAGGAGTATTATCACATATTTATGATGTAGTACGGTACTGCAGAGTTCCAAGTTCAGTATAGCGACTGTTAGAAGCCTATAAAATTTACTTTTTTAAAATAAATATATTTTTTTTATAAAAACTGAATATATTGGATTTTGATTTTAAACGATTCATTCTGTTTAATTTTTATTTTGACATCGTATAATAAGTTTCAATAATTTTTATATCAACTTCCATTTTTAATAGTTTTCAAAATATTTCACCCTCTCCAGAGAAAATAACGGTGAAGTATAATATAATTTTTCCTTTGAATAAAAATTTGGCCTTTCGGTATACGAACAGAAATTGTCAGACGTGCCTATAATATTAAAATTCTTACAAGGACATTTTTGATCCGGTAAACCCTCTAGAAAAATAAACCAATCCTGGAATATGTAAATGGAGGATATTCAACAAAAGTATCCTGGAAGTCCTGAATACATCCCGGCGGGGACAGAATGCCTTTTTAAGCAGACATGGAGGGAACAAGGGTCCCCATATTGATGTCAGTTCTCGTGTCGAGTAGCAGCTCCGCTAGAGGGCTCTCCCGTCGCCTATGTTTTAATTATCCATCTCTCACCTCTCTTAGTTAATAGTTACTTCTCTCTAAATGATTTAGAACTTTTAAATTGTTATTTATTTAAAATACTAGCAGAGTTTTAATATAACAAAGAAGGAACGAAGAAATATAAAAATAGTAACAATAAAAATTCTTCTTTTATCTTATTGAAAGCTGTTTTTAACCACTTCATTCTGGATACGGTTAAATCTTATTTATTTATAATCATAAAATTCTTTCTTGAGACTGGCAATTTTTTACTAAATAATTCAAAACATTATCCAAATTATAGTCTCAAAACTTTATGTCTAAAAAGTTTTGAGACTATAATTTGGATAATGTT
>NW_027115188.1:46148-59260 GCF_000696795.3 Halyomorpha halys | reverse complement strand
AATGGTTGTATTTAATTAATATGAACCAATTTTATATTAGTTAATAAGCGGAATAAAGCAATGAAAGGGTATGCAGAGCCTCCTTGTAGACTTTTTAATATTATAAAACAGAAATTAATTTTGTTAATATCATTAACATTATTATGGATTAAAAGATGAACCAAAAAAACATAGATTGTATTGGAAATGTACTAGTACCATCTTAGGACAGTTCTTAAACATGGTCATCAACGCCCATATCTTAGGATGGTTTTTACAAATTACAAAACTAGTAACAGTTTTACAAAAGTCATACTTTTGACCGGAAATGTATTAATTTTTGCAAAGTGAATTTAAAGAAGAAATGCATACGTATTTTACTTGGACAAAGAGAAGAATCTTATTGCACTTGCATCTCATTTAACCATGACACCTGCTGCTAATCTCCATGAGCCCGATCCCTCTTCTCAAGGATCTTCGTGTAGCATCGAAGACCATCAATCAACCCATAATCAATCAATTTATTAATCAAATCAATCATTTTGATTACATGATTAATTTCTAAAGTGGAAATTTATTCGATCGTATCTTGTCTTGTAACTCATCGCCTACTATATTTTTGCATGTTTGAGTCAGTTTTCTACTAAATTAAATAAAAATAAGTACTACTATGTCAATTCAAGCAGGTGAATTTTTCTAACTGTAATTGGAGAGTAAGACGTAACCGCCTCTCACTAAACCGGACTCACATCATCCTACAAGCTTAACATCCTATAAATCTCCTATCATCATATAAAATTTTACTGCTAGAATTGATCACCCCCCCCCAGTTCCGTTTCATCTCGCGTCATGAAATCAATTTACTCCACAGTTTTATTTTTATTTTTTTTTGTTATTTATAGTGAAGAGCTAAAATGACTTAAGGGGTAGGATTGTCATAAATAATTTTAAATAGTAATATAATATCAAGTGCTTTAAAGTTTTCGTACTTTACTTTATAATGGAATTCAAAGCCTTAAGTGAGGAGGTATGAGCTTAAAGTAACATTCCTTGAGCGAATTCTATCGAAGAAGATTTAAAATCTAAAAGTCTGTAGTTTATTTCAGTTAAAAATAGAAACATTCAAGGAGAGAAATTTAATTCAATATTCCTTATGACAGGAGATTAATTATAAAAAATGAATTATTGAGTAGAGGCTGCGGTTTCTATAATGCGGCACACAGCGATCAAAATAGAAGCCGAGAATTAATATTTAATGTCACCGCAGGAGGATAAGGTCACGTTTTAAATATCATTAAAAATTTACCTAAAGTTTATTCCATTAAAACTTCGCCCGGCTCAAAATATAACGCCCCCACAGCAACGATGAACTTGGTATGTTTCTTGAAGGTGAAGAAAGTTCACTGTAGCTTCTCTTAAAGGTCAGAGTACTTCAAGAAATATCGCATATTAACATAAAAGAATGTTTTGGGCATTGTTTGCACTTAATATAAAAATATTATATTAAGCACACATCGTACTGTATTTCACGAAACCACGAACTTTATTTTCCTTGAATAAAGTTTTAAATGATACTCCAATCGCATTTGCAATATTCGTAAAATACTTTCGAATCAATTTACTACAATTAACTGTAATTCGACCTACACGTTAATTGAAATTAAAAAACCCAAAGAAGATATGCAAAAAAAAATACCATATTTCCAAAAATAAATTTATGCTCTTTTTAGCAATACTAAGACCTAATATAACATAACATATGCATATCCCACATGGAGCTTCACTGATTCAACCAACATAAGAAACTACAAGTATTTCAAAGCAATATAGTATTTATTGTACTTATTTATATTTGTAAAATAAAAACATTTATATATTAAAAAAGGACTGCAGTTAACGAGTATTATTTTCAATATTAACTAGAAAAGTTACTCAGTTGTTTATGAAAATAAATGGATTTCATTTGTTTAACATCTGTTGTTAATTTATTTATTTCAGATTTACAACTGCGATTCAGTGCATAAAACATATTTCATGTTCCGTTTAATTTCGTCTTTAAAGACTGTACAACATCGAAATATTAGTTTTATCGTACAATTATAATTCAATACTACTCTGAACTTTTTTAACATGCACCATTGTGTTATCAGATAGCAAGTAGAATAATGGTGATTTTGTAAGTATAGTTGTCACTCGACCATTTTGATTTTTTTTTAACGCATGTTGATTAAGATAAAAACAGTTAAATTTGTTTTTCTAAGAATATTTATAAATTTTAGCAATTTTTTATGGATCATACGGACCAATTTTATGTAACTGCGAGTATTTAGACTATTACCTGAAGATGCGCAATAATTTCGAGCTGAAAAATTCATACCTATATAAAGGCATAGTATCTTCATTAGTACACTGTGCAGGAGTTCTTTAATGGTGGGTTCAAAAAATTTTAAAAGCGTAGGTAAGGGAGTGAAGGAAAAACAGTTTTTATTTTTTTACTGCCTACAATAAATATTTATTAGTATTTTATAATAGAAACATCATGTAATAACTGACAAAGCCAGTTAGTGAATTGAAACAAACAATAAATCGCAGATCGAAAAACGAATTTTAACGTGCCTTACCTAGACGTCAGTAGTGAGGAAGTGGAAAAAAACAACATAATTTTTAATTTTTTTATTTCCTACTTATAAGTCTATTTGGGAGGTAAACTATAGTCTTCATACTATAAAAAAGGATTGAAAAAGTTCTTATTTTTTCTAATAACTGGCGCTCAAGTTGGAGTTTTAAAATGGATCAAACGTATGATTAACACAATTTCAGGTAATGACCTATTTGCGGATTTACCGATCGTTAGAAAAATATATAACTTAAAATATGAAAAAATATTAAGTTAGAACGATGAAAAAAAAATTAAACGTGAGGTAAAAAATTAAAATCTAAGTTAAAACCTCGTTCTTAGCAGATGACTTAGAAGTTTAAGACTAAAATTTTTAAAAGAACTTTTTCCCATAAAAAATTATACTATAAACAACTCACTTACTTGTGTTGTACGTAGGTACCCAATAGTAGGTTAACCATAATGAATATTACTCCTACCGATTCCATCCTTGTCTTTTAATTTTAAGCTCTAAAAATTAAGAAGTAATTTGGAATTTTTTCAAAATTTGAAATTTCATGTCTCCTTTGAGACTGGAGTTAAGAATTTTAATTCACTATAGTTATAGTGCTTTTTGAGAGATTAAGAATGAATATAAATCTCACTTATGTATTTTCAGAGGGTAAGTTAGGGAACTTTCGAAAATGGATAAAACAAGAAAACGATTTTGCTTGCTTTATGGGATATAATTAAGGCTCCGAATCGTCTAACGAAATAATTCAGTTAAAGTTGGTAATTTTTAATCGGTAATATTCTTGATTCAAAGTATAAATAATATTTGACAGATAGTAGTTTAAACAAGTAACAGTTATAACTATGTTTTATGCATTTCTAACATTATTAAATATACGTGATTAGCACCCACAAAACCTAAAAATGGTTGGCTGAGCCAAAAATTATTAACAATATTAATAGGTTGAGGAACTGTTTATTTTCTACCGGTATAGTTTAAGTTAAATATAATGATTAGTGCAGTAAAATTAAATAGAATATCAATTATTCCAGGCTAAAAAATTGAAGATAATTAAATAAATAATAATACTAAGCCCGACATGAATATACTACTGCGGAAATATGTACCCAAACACTTGTTTTAATAAAAAATAAAAATCATTAATATTGAATTGTTTTATTTTCTCATTTAAATATATTAAAAATAAGTATAGATTCAATACTTTGCGATTGTTTGACAAAAATAATTATACCCTCAGAGATGCCACTGTGCCGGATTTTGTTATATGGTTTTAATGATTCTAATATAACTGATATCGGGCTTATGGTTTGCATTCAGAAGGAAAATAAAAGCTTTGTTGGGCAAAAATATTTTCCAAACATACTAAGCAAATAGGTTCCTACGTTTATGTAGCTTTAGAAGATTTATACCCCTAGGCTAGAATCGTAAAGATTATTATTATATACAACTGTAAAATTTTCCACCTCCGCTTAAAATAAAATATTGCTTCTGTTTGGAATGCTCTATTAGTAGTATCTTTTTCTTGGCATTGACGCTTGTTTAAATATCCTCTCTCTTCTTGGCGTTTAAACTGGTGTTAAAGTTATAACTTATTACTTTTATAAATAGCATGAAACATTTCCTATACTAGGAAATTATCCAATAAGTACTGGGCAAGGTGCTGTTGCCACAAGTATCAGTCAAGAAAATTCTGAATTGTAATAAAACAGTACTTCCCACTAATTCTCAAAATCTACTAATTTTTAATCTAATTACAAAATCTAATTAAGGTCCCAAAAGCAAATCTCATGTATTTTGTAATGTTTAAAATTATGAAAATAGACATTAAAATATAAGAATAGCAATAGTACGTAGGTCATACTAAAATCGTTTTTTATATACAAATGTGTCAGCCACATATACTCTGAATCTTTGTTAATTAAAATAAATGATCTAGTGATTTGAGCACCTTAAAATAAATAAAAATAACCTCCAATAATTGTGGATTAATTTAGTTTCTAAAAATTATATAATATAAACCATTATTATATGTCGTATTGCCCAAGTATGTTTGCGTCCTGCATTAATAAAAGTAATTTTAAACATGAAATAGTTAAATATTACTAAAGTAATAGAATAAACGAAAAGACAGAAAAAAACCTTCACGCTCTATCCATAAACCTTATTTCCTGGTCATTTACCGGAATTAAAATCCCCAATTAAAAAGCTCCCCTTCCGGCATTGTAGCAGCCCACGTTGAAAGGGCTTTTGTGCTCCAGCCGGTACTGTCAGGGGAAGGCAATAGCCTTTACCAATCTCCACATGCTTTGTTAATTGCTTCGGAAAGTTTGGGATCAATGCTACACGTCTTTTAGTTTGTAGCATCTGGAGGAAGGTGATTTCCCTTTATCCTAAGGATTTTATAGGGAACCTTGTCGATTCTAAAGTGACAAATCTTATCATACGCTTTAATGTCACTAAATTCCGCTCCAGCTCTTTCTTCAGGGACACATTAGAAACAGCTTAGAATGAAGTTACAGCTCAAGTTACACCCAACTGATCTTTGCCCACTACTATCAGGCATCTTAATTTATGTGTTTTTTCAAGGCCTACTTTTCTCAGATGCTTAGGCAACGTTCTACTACCCCTCTGTTTTATATAATTATTGTTAAACTCTTAATCAGGTTGAAATTATTGTATGTCAGCTAGGTTATCATAAAATTTGTCAAAATTGCGGTCCTGGAAATGTGCAAGCTTCCAGCTATATCTTTGTTCTTTCTATCTACCGAAGTTATTAAGTGTATGTTTTGTGTTTTCGCAAGAATTAAAAAAAAAACTCTGTCAAGTGTTATGGTCAGTACAGGCTCCTAATGAGGCCCAAATTAGACGTTTTTGACGCATGCTTAACCGAAAGTAAAGAGTGGAATCAGATTAAATCGATATGGAACTAACTTCATACCTACCGGTACAATGTCTTAAATAATTTCATAGAAATCAGACCAATTGCTAGATTATGCCCAAACACAAATTTTACTACAGATGAACAGATAGAATCGAAATAATTTTTTTTTTTAGACATTTAAACCATAAAATGCGAGTGAAAATTTTTGATTCTGAGGGCGTATTGTATTTTATTTTTTATTCTCTGCAAACGAAAAAAGAAATTATATCCTCGGAAACGAAAAATTTGACCTAGAGATTGTCTGTAGGTCTCTGGTCGAATTTGTACTTTGGCATAGTCGATGGAACCTTTAAACTAATTTTAACGAAATTTTCAGGGATAGAGAGGTTCTCATATTTGATTCTGTTCCGTACTTTAGCTTGACCATCTTAGATGTGTTTTTCTCAGTACGATAAGATTTAGTCTTAATTTGAATCAGTTTGGAATTATAGCAAGATGAGGTTTTAGTGCGTGTTTCTACTATATAATAATAAAGATGAATCTTTAGGTCTTTATTATCATAAACAACAACGTTCATACTTGAAAATTAAAACAACACAATCACAATTATTATATACAAAAACGTTCAGTTTTTTTAGATAACAACACACAAGTTCTTCATAATTAATTGTAATTGATCATATGGCGAGAGGTTTCAAATGGGTTTGCCACTAAAACAAATGTAAAATAATGAAACTTTGAATGAATTATAATTAAAAATAGATTTAAAAGAAATATACTAAAGAAATAAAAATGTTGATAATAATTTCGACAGTGGCAAACTCATTTCAAACACTCTCTTTGCAAACGTCAACTATTTCCGCTGAAGACTTTAATCTTGCCACCACATCACTCCCCCCAATGACGTTGGCGCAGAACCTAACAGTCGGCTTTACTGCACGTCCAGAGCGGTTGTGATACGCTGGTTGTGTTGATGCTGTTCTGCGTCGAGGTCATTAGAAGAGTTAACAGATCCTGCAGTGAGCGTAGGAATGAACTGAGCCGCGTCGGCGTTTCTTTCTACCTGCGTTGTGTTTGCGCCGGAAAGAAGATGTGCAACTTTCAGTCGATCCATCGAAATCGTCGTTGGACCTGATGGTAGCTTGATCTTAAATGTTTTCTCCTTTCGTGAGATTACTCTGTACGGTCTAGAGTACGGTGGAGTGAGCGGTACTGTAACGGAGTCGTTCCTTAGACATACGTGGGTGCAGTCCTTTAATTCTTGACGTACGTTGGACGCCGGGCGGAGATTCTTCATGACCTCCCGTAGGGTCTTCAGTGTCGATTCGGAGTCCTCCCGACGTCCTGATGCCTCGAAGAACTCACCTGGGAGGCATAAAGGCTGCCCAAAAACCATTTCCGCAGCGCTGGTTCCTAAGTCTTCTCTGCCGATCGGAGTCCTAAAAGGACTGCCTTGAAGGTCCTGTGCCACCGCTCCACGCTTCCGTTGGACTGAGGATGGTATGCTGTAGTCCTCTGACGCTGTATACCTAATATATGAGTCAGATTTATGAAAAGATCTGACTCGAACTGGCGCCCTTGGTAAGTGGATATCCTTGCGTACCACAGCGGGAGATCCATGTACCCACAATCGCTGATGCTACCTTGGTAGTTGTTATCTCCTCCAGAGGGCACTCTTCTGGCCAACTGGTGAATCGGTCAATGATTGTCAGTCAGTACCGCATTCCGTCGGAGATTGGCAATGGTCCGATGAATGTGTTCAAACCTGGAGCTGGGAGCGAAGATACCTGGAGGGATTACTGTGTGACGGATCACTTTCGATGTCTGACATGCAATACAACACCGAGTCCATCTTGAGACATCGGCGTTCATGCCAGGCCAGAAAAATCGCTGTGTTACTAGCCGTCTTGAGGCTCGAATACCAGGGTGGCTGAGCCCATGCAGGCGGTGGAAGATTTCTTCTCGCATGGACTTAGGAATGTATGGCCGCGCCTGAGAGGTGGAGGTCTCACAGAGGACTGACGCTACAGTACCGGGAGGTTTGATCCATTGAAGCTGAAGACGGTCGTTTTTCTGTAGCTCTGTAATAGTAGGGTCCTTCTGTTGTTCTGCCGCTATATGTACATAATCGTCAGTAAACTCGATGTCCTCGACCCTCGAAAGTGCATCGGTGCACATGTTTTCACCACAAGGTCAACAATAATTTCTTTTGATTCCGTTCATAACTTTCGCCCACGCATGCGTGAGTTTATTTTCCTTGGCATATCTATATTTCGAAAACTCTTCTGATTCGTCCGTAACACATCTTTACAAAGTCCTGCACCTCTAATCCATCACATGTTGTACCAGTACAGGTTTATAATTTTTTTTTTTTTAGATTCCTGAATACACCTGCGTATCTAAAACGGTTCTTTCTTTGCATTTTTTTTTTCAATAATGGTAATTGTATACGTAACAGAAATGTGCAGAAACAAGATAATTCACAGGAAAATAAACTTTAAACTTTCAGAAAAGAAAGCAAGGAGATAAAAAAAAGAAAGAAATAAGTAGTGAGAAATCTTTACATTGCACACGGTTTTTTCACGTTGCAATTTAGCTTATTTATTCACATACAGCAATTAAGAAGTTTTGTGATTTGTCAACAGTTATTTATTTTAATAACATTCGTTATTTGGTCACCTCTTCGACAACATATCAAAATTGATAAAGGAAACAATAAACCTGCTAATTATTACAAAATTTATAATAAATAATTATCATACAATTGAATAATAAATAAATTATTACTTAATATATATGAGCGAGTTAGAAATGCTTTCAAAAAACTTTCTTTTTTTCTGAATATACCTTAATACCAAGGTCAATGATTTGACATTTATCTATAAAATACACATGACGATGCAAGTTAAAATAAACCTGATGTGAATTAAATGCAGAGAGCTTATTGATATATGACATGGCCTAACGAATCGTTTAAATTTAAATTGAAGTGCTGATAACAGCAGAATTATTTCATAAATTTATTTTTTATTTTTAAATCCAGGTTGTTAAGGAAACAAACTAAAGATTGGATAGAGAAATGAGAAAATACAAGGATGCGAGGTTGATAGAAATAAATACAGCATATTGAGTATATTATGGAAATTAGACACTAAATTAAATGTAATATCTATTTACGGAGGTGAGATAAAACATAGTTAATAATACAGACAATATATAACTAGAAATTTGTGATTTATAATTTGCTTAAACTTATTCAATTAAAACTTATTGTTTAATATATACGACACTATAATTATTATATTCTTGAAGGTTAATTAAAAGAAAAATTACACATTCCTCATATTGACACAGGTGATTTATTATGAGAAATATAGTGACATTATGTATAGCAATTAGGATGCATGTTTGATATGTTTGGATAGGTATGCACATTATGCAAAATAGCTTTGAACATGAAATATACAAGCATAAATCATGTTTATATGGTCATATTGACAACCAGAGGCTTAGTATGTATAGTTGAAACTAAAGCTAGTGGAAACATTTTTAGTCTCTATAATCGAAGGATTGGGCTGTAGGTCGAGAAGGCGCGCGCATTCCAGCCATTTTAATCACGGTACCTCTCTTGACCCATTTCCTTCCTTCCCCTCCTCTTCGATGCATCGAAGTTAGTATAAATGTATCGATATCTATAAAACTGTTAATAGTTGTATAGGAAGCGATAAGAGAAATTCCATACTATAGTATATAGGTTGAGGTATGTCTCGTAAAATGCGTAGAGAATAACAAAAATCCCATTTAACAGAATTTTATTTCTCAAAACATGTACATGTAATGAAAAGAAAAAAAAACGCAATAATGGAAAAATATATCGTAACCAGATGATGGAATGGCAGGCAAGCAGGGCTGTCAGTACCCTGCGATACATTTTCATGGGGTTCATTACATTTTATCGGATCTCAGTAGGAGTTCTCTTGGCCAAATTTTTTTATATACCATTTCTTCTATTATTAGGAACGTCAGCAAAGTTTTGTCTTATTCTAACTGAATATTAATGGTTTATCGAAAATGGAGAAAGAGCAATCATGGATTATGTTTATTATGTATTGCTTATAGGAAAATATATAGGGCCATGGAAGTACAGAATAACTTTAAGTTATATTTCCAGATAATTTTTAGTTGATATTTTTATAATTCACATAACTGAATGCTGCGATCTAAATGTAACATTCTAATGGTAATTCATAAAGAGAGAAAAATATTTTTTTTCTTACACAGAAATGTTTTTATAAAAGTGAACGTACCAATAGTTAATCACTATAAAATATACATATTTTTTAAATTTATTTATTGACCTTTACAAATGTACATAAAATACAACAAGTGAATCTGAAGTAAGATCATAATGCCTATGATCATACCATGTAGAAAAACTACTCATTCGTACCACTCTAAGTAAAATATTTAAATCTCAAAACTATTATTAATGTTATAAAAGTAAGATCAAGCATTCCTGATGCAGAACAAATTAATCTCTATTTAAAAAACATATTATAACTTCCTGCCTCATAAATACATTTATGATAGGGTTTCTATTGACATTCCCACTCAGAAAGTATTCCAAAATTGTTGGAATACTTAATTAAAAAAAATTTAATTTGTATCGCAAGAAACACATATTGTGCTCCATTTAAAAATGAATAAACTTAAAATATAAGTAGATAAAAGAATTGAAACAATATATAATAATGACTACAACTACTAAATCTGATGCGGTTACCAAATCACATAACTTTTTACCTGATTGTGAGAACATGCTTGTTAAAAAACTTCAACTTCCTTTCAAAATACTTTTCCTTACTATATTTATAATTACTGAACAAGAAAAAAACAACATTATTACTAAGTTTCGTAGTTATAATGACAATAATAAAAACAATATGACTATTTTCACAACAATCATGGAAAGATGAAAATATTTATTTTCAATTTTAGTTAATTATAAAATTCTTTCATAGGTATTATTGTCCATTGTTTATTACTACTAACAATGAGATATGGTATGATTATTTCAAATAAACAAAATTTAAGATACTTTAGATCAAGCTTTTTTGAAAAAAATGACATATAAGCCCTTTAAGAATATTTCGAGCAAAATTAGACTAGCTCATATATCGATTGTACATTTAAGTGACGAGTTTGATTCAAAATCATTAAAACATTAAAAGTTAAAATTGATGATATAAAGAGGCTGGTAATTCTAATTCGACAAATGAGAATGAACATATATATATATATATAAATTACTTCAGGATTTTCAAGATTTTGTTTTAAATTTTAGGATTTTTAAACGGAACTGAATTTTATACATTTCTTCTTCTTTTTTTCCCTGAAAACCACGTAAAACATTTCTTACATAAGCGTTTGAGACACATTATGATTAGAACTTTAGTTTTTACTAACTATTAAGTATCCAGTAATTTTTTATAACTGAGAACTTTTTTTTCATATTAAAATTAGGAAATCTATAATCTATAATTTTGATTGCGAAGATTTATGTACACCGCAAAGCATCAAAAGCTGTATCGAAGTTTACAGAGCGCGCAGGCTGTACAGATCGAAGAAGCTACTACGGCAAAACCCTTCCCTAAAGCCCACTGAGGCATAATTCCTAAGTCTCAGCAGTTATTCTTCACCCTTTCATCTAATCACGTCCAACTGTTTCATTATTAAGGATATATTAAAATTAGTTTTTATTATATAAACTATAGTGTTTCATATTTGTATATTCCATTCCGATGTAAATAGTAAAGAAGATTACAAAGACAGAAAAATTCTCCGTCTTTTTGGAACTATTTATCCTTAGAAAGGAAGACCTTGGAGGAGGGCTTTTGGGCTTATTAAGGCTGGATGTTTTATGAGGGCGCAGTTAAGACACTACGATCAATGGCTGTGTGTGAATACAGGATCACCAGAAGATTGATGGACTGTTTTCAGTTATTACTCTTACTTAAACCATTCATTGTCCCTTTATAAACATAATTAAGTTTAGCTAATATAAGGCAAATAAATTTAATTTATTAAAGTTTTAAATATTTTTATTTTTCGCTCAACATTACACTACCGTTATCGAGAATGCAGTACAATTTTTTTTAAATTTATTTGTTTTTTTAATTGTTGACGTATATAACACAGTTTAAAAATTATATAACAATATTACTTACCATATTCTTTCAATTACTAACTTTTAAATTCCCAAAACACTAAACCTTTAATACATATAAATAAAACTGCTTTAATTATAATATCAATATTTGTTGTTACATTCATTGTATCCATTTTATTATTTAATAAAATCCCACTTTTTAATTTATCTATATCCTCCCCTATCTTCTGAATAGCTTTTTGGTTTCAATAAAACTGTTCTCTTTACTTCCACTTACCTAAAATAAGAAAATATTTTATATATATAATGAAAAAGTCAATTAATAGGGAGTTTAAGTAAAATAAATGTATGAAAAATTTTTTTTTACTATTTACAATTAATTTTTTTAATATGACTTTTAATAATTGGAATAAATAAAAATTGAGACCAAAATGCAATTTGAATTAAATTAAAAACAAGGTTTACCTGAGTAATGTAAGTGTATGGAAGGTTATAAACAGTTTGTTTATGTGATAATGATAGTGTGGATTAATTGAAAATTAAAAGTTTTAAAAATTAATGAAGTTTAAAAAAAAAGTAACTAAACATAAGCTTAGGTAAGCTTATTAATAATAAACATGACTCTCTTTAATTGACTTTTTATGGGGTGTTTTTGACTTAATTAATGACATGGGCAGAATAGCCTGCAAAACATTTTTAAATTTTGATGTGAGGTGAGAATTTAAATTTGAAGGTATATTCTATTATTAGTGATAATATTGTTGTTTTAATTGTTTTAAATGGATGTATAATAAGCTGTTAAATATTTAGATTGTCCTTGAGGATGTCTGAATCGGCCGAAACGTTGGACTATTGATAGAATAAAAAGTGTTGAGACTAAACAAGGATACTATTTGATTTATTTAATAAATATATTTAATTTTTATTTCTTGTCTAGTCTTTTCTTGTATATAGGGTGGTTGTCCTACACGTTAGAAACCTATTCTAGCCGAAGTAGGAAGGCTGATATTCATTTCGTGGGTTCGCCACAGAATAAATTTCAACCCTCCGGGACCGGATTCAAAGGGCGCTACATCTGGACTCGAAGTGGAAACGGCGATGCCTTGATACTGTTTACCACTCTCGCCCTCTCTTCAATATTTTATCATCCCAATAATTTCCTAAACCATTTCCAAGAAAAAGCAAATCTGCTTATTAAATACACCAAGTATGAAAACCTGAAAGAAGTGTGTAATGAGAATTAACAACAATTAGTTATTTTTTTATGAGGTTCTGACTACTTTCAGAAACCAAATAAATTTAGAACTAAGCAATCATCGAATTAAACCTGCCAAAATTTTATAAATCGTGGGTGGAAAGTGTTCCAAGTATAACTAAATATCAGTGATACATGTCTCTCTCTCTCTCTCTCTCTCTCTCTCTCTCTCTCTCTCTCTCTCTCTCTCTCTCTCTC
>NW_027115188.1:36185-45829 GCF_000696795.3 Halyomorpha halys | reverse complement strand
TTATATAAGCAGATTTGTTTACGTTCTTGTATGCCCATTATTTAAAGTGCTCGATATCGTAAATTTTATTCATTACGAATAAATTAGAATTTTCAGTGCTCATGATTTCACTGTGTTTTAGTTTCGTTAAATTAGGTTACAGGGCTTCTCTCATTCTATATGCTGATCATTTTTAGATTTAATACCAGATGATCGGGGGAGAGGTTACTGTGTAAGAAAAAGTGACACTAAACTTGACGATAATGAAATAAGATTGGTCGTTGGTGGAAGTAAATTAAGTTGCAAGATCCTTTCCGAAGAGAATTTCCATGCAATTTCCAGTGGAATGATAGACGTACAGAATCAATAAGGACATCGGTGGTAGAATTGCATTCGTTTCAAGTGATGAAAAGAGAAATGTGGTTAGGGACTACAGGTTGCACTAGAACTTCGCCTAGGTCATCTGTAGTATAATGACTGAATTGAATTTTCTTATTATTAGTTTAAAAGTTTTATAGAGCAATATATATATATTCATATTTTATACATTTATAGATGTTTCGTGAGAGTAGGATGGTTGCGGTCAGGAATGCAAAAATATGATAAATTGATATGTGCCCACGCTTCGGCCTAAGCTAACCTTGTTCAAAGCTAAGAAAAGAGGCATAGAGAAAAAAAGTAATATAGCCACTGAGTTAAAATAAATGAAATATATTATGTTATTGGTGTTAGTATGTTCGGGACCACTAGTTAATTATTTTCGTAGGAAGGGTGGGTACTTTGCGACCGAATGCCTCGATAAGTTATTCTGTGGTATGTGCGTGTCGTGGTCGTAGCTTCTTTAATCTTTCTGTTTTCTTAGAATTGTTTTTGGCTTCAATGAATGACACCTTAATAATTATTTAGACTGCCTTAATTTTTTTTTTAAAAAGAGAATTTGCAGTCCAAGGCGTTATGCTTTCCAATTAATGTAACTAGGTAATAAGTAAATGGCAAAGAAATAACCCTTAAAAAATAGTGTGCACTGCCTCGAAAAAAAAAATAAATAACAATTTTCATTCCATAGTCATATAATCGTTAAGCGGACTTCCTGCTTCCTAAGTATTCCTGCTTCAGCTAAATACAATATCTATAGTTGTATATTATTAAAATTTATTATTTAGTAAGCTATGGTCAAAATCTGTTTACCTCGGCTATGTAGATAGAGGGCGGGGAGCCGCTATGGGGGGTGTTTGTGCTGTAAACAGGACGGGGCTTGCGGTCTGATACCGACCTCTTTGATAAGGCCAGCGGTATCCTTTAGGGCTCATTCCTCCAATATTACCTCAATGCAATTGTTTTAGACGTTATATGTTTGAAGTAAAAGCTTTTGCTTCAAAATTAGAAATATTTCTATTACTTCTATTGTTTATAACGTGTTTTATTTTAGTTTACAGAAATATGATATTAATAACATTAATAAAATATAGATTAAATCATTCTTAATATACCATCGGGAAGTGGGGTAGCTCAGTGTGTAAGGCACTGAGTAACTAGCTAGAGTTCGAATCCGGCTGCAACAGATAATTATTTATTCTGTTACTGGCAAGTCAATTCTGGGTTCAGGAGCCCTCCCGAGAGGTCCACCAAGCCTATATAAAGTGGCTAATAAGGGGGAGAAGGAAACCTGGCATTTGAGCATGATCATGACAAAATCACCTTCTTCTATAATCGTTGCTCAAACAACATCTTTACAATGTGCTATCTGACCTTGACCCCACATGAGTTGTTACGGTTCACAATTACAATTATTACAAACTATATTATTTACATTATGTCATTCTTTGAACGATTTTTGATAAAGACACACTCGCAGAAACTACTCTGATAGTCCGGTTATCCATGACAAAAGAGGTTTGGTAATTTCATACCAAAGTTTAGGTATATCTAACCTAACCAAACCAATTACACAGACAAAAAATAAAAAAAACATTTCTACCACTATGGAGAACCTAGAAGATAAAATGGTAGCCGAGTTAATATAATATATTACAAAAAAAATAAAATTTTTGGGCAAAGCTGATTTTATCTTATGCTGGTACGGATTGAGGTTAGAAACCTAAATCAGTGACGTCGGCTGATTTTTTCAAAGATAATTTCATTCAAGTAAAACCCTAAAATTTTGGATAATTTTTTAGTCCTTGCTCAATATTATAAAAAATCCTACCGCATGAAAAACATTAGACTTAAAACTGTCAAGTTCCAATATTTTTTCGGTAATAAAACGCAAAACGGGGATACAGATAACGGATAATGTTTTATTATAAATAGATTTTATTGTAATTTAGTAAAAATGTAAGAATCTTTTTATTTTTATTTAAGTGAAAGTTATTTATTGGATAGTTTTTAAAGTACGTAAAATAATTTCTTCGGGGTATGAATTCCCACTTGCTTTATACATTTATTCAATTATTAGAATGTTCTAAAAAAGTAATTATTCCAAGTTCAACAGTTTTTTTTATTTTTACTTACTTATCTCAAATAATATTTATCATCCAAACGATCTCATGATTTTATTTTTTTTTTCTAAAATCTGAAAAGAATCGAATCATGTTAATAGATCATAGAACAGCATTAATATTAGTAAATATAAACAAAGTATCAGTTTAAGAATATAAATAATTTATTCCTCTTGGACTGGATTGGAACTGCTGATTTCAATCCAGCTTACAATGCTGGCTCTGAGAAGAGGATGGAGACAGGACCTACGAAGCCATTTGGCAGGTAGCACTATCTGTTCTTTGACAACTTGCTCGTGCTAATGTTGTGTCAGCTTCTTCCATTGTGTTCCCTAAGGATAATTTACCGTTTCTTTGTCGGCGTTAGTTGGTCGTTTTACTCGTTTATGCTCGCCCTCTTTGGTCCATTCTTCATCTCTCCTTTTCTAAATGTTCTCATTCTTATTTTTGGACAATAACATTTATTTTCGTTTATGAACACTATTAGTGTAAACTGTGATAATCAAATTTATGGAATTGTTTTGCTCAAATCGGATCGAAACTTTTGTATTAATAAAAAGTTAAAATTCCAAAGAAATTGGACAAAGATTTTAAATTCAAAACTTACTTTTGAAATATATTTTTTAGTTGAAATTTTAAAAGTAAACAGAAATTGAAAAGTAATATCACAGATAAACGAGTATGGTCAACATGAAATAAAATTCCTATTCCCCAAGACAAAAATAATTTAAACAATAATAAAAGCTCTATGGTACGTTAGCAAGATTTCATACAGACTATAAAATTTACCTTCTGTCAGACGGAAATGCTTTTTTTAGTTGCTGTAAGACATTGGGTTGGTTGCTATAAAAGCACAGCATGCCAATCCATGATCGGACATGTATTCACTACATATATTAACATGCTATAAAGACTGTTTTTTTATACCTTTTATAACAAAAGATCATCCATACTCTAAATACAATCAATGTATTTAAACTATTTTTCGTCGTTTTAAAAAAAAATTTTCCATTTGACAATTTTGTTCCATTTATTTAACAACTTTACTCTCCCTATTTCACTCTCTCATACCCCTCTCCAGAGACCAGTAACCCACGTTTAATCTGTTAAAGAAATTAAAATAATTTATCATTGAATAGCAATGAAACAAAAATTAAAGAAACAACAGTCATAGCAGTAGGTCAGTTGAAATAAAAAAATAAATAGTTCAAAATTCATTACATTTTGTGGCTGATTACTTGAAATTTCCACAACCTGAGATACTGATAAAGACGTCAACAAATAAAGAACCACTATACCTGCAGGAACAAATTATGATGTTCAAGTTCAAGAAGCAGGGCTTGGCAGCTCTATCGGGAAATCTTGGGGAGAGAATTGATGTGAGCCCAAGCAAATGGAAAACCATTCTCCGCGAGGACACCACACAAGAGTGGAAATGGCGTTGGGTGACAAGCCCAAAAAGTGCTTCTTTAAGGAAATATTTCCCCACCGTTCAGTCACGAATGGAAGCAAAGAGGGTCCACCCAGGCTACTGGCTCTCTCAACTTCCCACGGGGTATGGGAAATTTCGAGCCAAGCTGTCCACGGGATGGATAACGGCCCTCTATGCCCGAGACTGCTGAGCACATCATAATGAACTGCACTGCCTTTAATATACTATGGGCCAGATTGCTGAGAAAAACCGGACTCTACGCCGTAACAGAGGACGATTTTTCCTAGCTAGTTACCGATGAAAACTACTCGAAATACAAATAATTCATATACGAGTGGAAAACTATGGTTGGAACCGGCCATTTCAATCTCCATCAAAGAAGAAGAAGAAGACCAGCCCCTGGAAGGCTAGCGGACAATAGAGAGGTGTAGAATACTGAACCTTCAAGCAGAAATTGTATTAATAAATCGATTTATTAGCACTAGTTCGATGCTACATGTGTAACATTGAACTGCTGCTGCAAACCTGTATTGCATACAAGGCAGGGAAAGGTGGAAATAAATACAGTATACCTTATCACCTCACTGAGTCAAAATTTTAGACATTGTCAAAACTTAGTTTACATAAGTTTCATGAATAATTAATATCTATTTGATTGTGGAACTCAATCTTGTTGAATAAATTCTTGACCTATACAATAACTACTACCATAATTAAACCACAATCATAATTGGAATACTCAGCGGGTTTGAACTCAATAAACAATAAACAAGGTGTCTTTAATGTCAAAGGTCAATCTAATCAGACTGTCTACAGTAGAGTGATGTTGGTGGAATCCGCATCAAATTTCAGTAGTTACTATTAATTGCACGAGTTTGTCCAAATGATGAATTTAAAAAAAAAAAAAAAAGAATGGTAAAATTTAAGAATTTAAACCCCTACGTGGAAACAAAACCTTTTTTTACTATGAGGAGAAACATTGTTTTCCCTGACATACATGCAAATTTATGTTTATTCAGACACAATATTGTATTTTATTTACGCATTAGTTGGAATGATTTTATAGACTGACTTTGTTCAGTTACTTACAGTGAATACATCCGTAATAAGAGAAACAGAGAGGAATTTGGGGTTTTACCGATAAAAAAGGGTGAAGTAGTTGTGCCATGTCGTCAGATATGAGGATTAGCGAGTCCCACTAACTACAATGGACTTCTTCTCTAATGATAAAAGACCTCTACGTATACCAAGGATGTCATACCTGGATTACGTCAACCGTCTATACAAGGTAAGAGATAAAACTGAAGATAAAAAATGGAACGTGGTGACCCAGAACAGTGGCAGTCCTTGAATTGAACCCTCCACTACGCTAAAAAGGCACTGTAGAGTGCCACTAAATAGGAATCGTTCAGTTACTGGTATTAAGAGAACTTCGTAGCCGAGTGTGTTAGGGCATTGCCTAGTACCCTTGAGGGTTGTCCAATGAAATAAAAACTTGACCTTTCCATTTAGAATAGAATATCTTGGAGACCAATATGTCTCAAATGACAGAGTAACAGGCAAAAAAAAGTTACTGGTATATGTGAGGTTGCTGGTCAACTAAGTGGTTTTAACGAAGATTTTGTCCAAATTGGTCATTACTCTTTCGAACGAGCTGAGGTGTTTGAGTAGCTTGAATCACAAGTCAATACTACCAATGAGGTTTCAACAGGGATAAGGAGACGAATAGCATCGGCCAATAGGTGTTATTTTAGACTGCGTCGGCATTTAGGTAGTAGCTCATTATCAAGATTAAGATAATTTTGAGAGTTAAAATTTTTAAAAAAATAGTAGTGAACATCTAGCTCAAAAGAAAGACGGTTGAACAAGCTACAATAAATCAGACTGAGGGTTGCCATTTAAAAAGAAATGAAGGAATCAACTAAGGTTTCTATTGAATATTATTCCTTGGTCTTGGAATTCTTTTCCTCCCGCAGAGCAGATCTCAATAAAGCGCTGACCTTCGGCGTCATATCTTCCTAGTTTATTCTCCTTTTTTTTATCTTTTAAATGTCTTCTTCAACCTTTATTTTATTTTCTATTGATTTACCACAGTTTGAAAAAATATCTTACACTTTATCTTCCAGTTGTCACAGTTATTATTCTTATACTCCTTTAAAATCAATATTCATTATATTGTAAGACAGTGTTCACACAAATTCAAACATGCTATCCAAGCAATACGGATAAATAGACTCTATCTTGTATTTGGACAGGAGAGGTCAGGCCACTCGTTAAAAAAAAAAAAAAGAAGGAAAACCCAAGACATTGAACCAAAATGTGAGTCTGCTATATTTTCAGGCTGGGAGAGATTCCAAATCAACATTTAAACGAAAACTGAAAAAGTAATGAAGGACGGAATGCGGTAGGTTTCCAATAGAGAGTAAAAGTAATCTGCTCCAGTTCTCACGCATTAAATCTTAATTTTTCATTTCCGAAAGCTGATTGTTTCACCTGACTCTTATCTTCTAGAATCTCTGAGAGCAATCCGGTTTTTTTTCACTTTACTTCGGATATCTCGAAAGCTTGTACACCATCGTCAATATATTATATCGAAAAGATATAACACATATATAATGAGAAGATTATAATATAAAGAGTAAATGAAGAACAGAAATAAGCACAACTTATTTTATTGATACCAACGTTTCAGCAAGAATTTCAGGCCTTCATCAGGGCTATGAGCAAAAAACAATAATATATTAATAAAATAAAATACCGAATATAATAAAAAAATAATAAGATAACAGATAATATAAGTATATAAGTGGTATTGGAATAGAATGTGTCATGTAAGGATTAAAAACAATATGTCAGTATTACAATTATGAACGAGGGCTGAAAAACCAAAAAATTCATAAGTTTTATCCACTTAGGAGGGAAGTAGCTCGAGGATTAAAGGTTCTGAGCTACTAACTCTAAGGATCCGTGTTCGAATCCTGCTGTGGCAGATAACTACTTTCTGTTTCACTGTGGTTGTGATTCATCCCTGTGGATCCTCCTCATAAACTGAGGAAATATTTGGCGGTTAAGCGTGATTATGAACAAGCACACTGTAGTGCAAGACAAAGTGCTGAACCCTTTACCCATTCATGCGTTTTAGTGGTACAAATTTTTATTTTTATATGTGTTTTACTTATTATTAATGTAAAACATGTGTGATATATAAATATATATCAATTGTTTATTCCTAAATCGATGAGAAACGGTTAGGTATTTATAAACACAATAAAATGTACTCATGTACCCTAAATAGGGCAGATTTTTTATTATACTCCTTTATATATATATTATTTTAATTACTTTTGTTTAATAATTTATTTTTATTTTAAAAAATATTTAATAATTATATTGTTGTTCGTAAAACATGTCAAAATAGTCATAGAAAATTTGACATGTTGTTAAAGATTTTGAAGTCCTGACTTCTAATATTTTGTCCTACTATTCATACTATTTTTCACGCCTTCTCTAATATGCAAAAAAATATTAAAGTTGAGTTAGGAATGACGAAAAAAATCATTAATGTATAGAATAATTAAATTTATTACCCCAAAAATCTATGTAGATAACGTTTAATATTGGCGAGAATGCTTATACCCCCAGTTTCTCCATTCTAGTTTATTACTTTTACGAAAATAAAACCAAGAAATTATTACAAATTCACAACGCATCTTTAAAACGGATTATTTACAAAAATGAAAATAAATCTAGTTTATTAGCTATTTTCTATCACTGATCTCACTAACTTCCTACCTGGTGTATTTTTAGATTTTTCACAATAATCCTGGAATGTCCGTGACTGCCTGGAATCTCGGTTATTCCATATTCCCTAGGGACACTCAATGAATCCCCGCAGGCAAAAGACAGGAGGATAGGGCACGTCTTAGGGACGATATGATCCGAGTCGCCCCAGATTGAGTCTTAATAAATCCGCAGAGCCGTCCGGATTCCAATAACGAACTCCAGCGAGCGACTGCATTCCACATCCAGGAGATCGCTCTTCAGCGCCTGGATATTGCACAGGAGGACTTCCAGCTGAATTTTAATCAGGTCCGGGAATATTTATAGGCCATCCAGCTATCTCTGGCACAGGATGGGAGGGATATAGGACCTGATCGGGAGTGAAAGGATGATGTATTGGTTACATCCCTCAAGTCTCCCGATCAGTATTTCAATATGTCTTCTCGGAGCATTAAGATTTTTATAAACATAAAATAAAAAAATCGCTATAGAAACATTAAAATACAGGACCACTGTTATAATATAAATAATGAAAACTAATATTAATAATAATTGTGGGTAAGTATATTTAGTGAAGTTTGCCATAATACTATGGAATGTAGGTCAGGATTGAATTTGTTTTTAAGCTGAAGTTATAAAATAAATATTATTAATTACAGTACTACTAAACAATCTCGTTAGGACCAAATTAAAATCCCTTTGTACAAAAATAAAAATTATATAAGAAAATACTATTCATGGAAGTATCAGTGGGCAGTTGTAGGTCATTTTACTAAGGTCCTTTAATCTAAACTATATTAATTAATATTACACATAAAATCCATTTTCTAAAAACATTATTTTCGGTTAAAACTTTATTGTTTTATGTCCTACTATTTTTGGACAAAATTTATTTTTAATAATATATTTTTCAAACAAATTTTAAAATTTGTCGGTTTTTGATCTCTATTGATGCTTATGGATTGTTAGTTTTGTTAGTTCCCTATCCGTAATTCAACATTCTCAAATACTGTTTAACCTCAGACTACTTTTGCTATTTATATGCTCTCTGTTAGGTATTTTGTTTAACTAATTTTATTAGTCAAAATGATTCATTATTATTTTTTTAGATTATAAAGTAGTTCGACATATGTTACATTTAAAAACAGTGGCCCTCATCGACTCGCTGAGAAGTAACATCAACCCTCCGTTCAGGACATTCTCACCATCTTCAGCTGTAATAAGAGCCCTGTTTCATAATAAATTACAAACTAATTCTATTAGTCTTGTAGATTTATCTTAATTATACAGAGACTTGTACAATAGTAATTGTACTTTAGTATTTTTTAATTCCTGTAATATCACTAATAGTCATCCTTATCATGAAAACAATAAGTATTAGTATCATAATCACACTAGTTTCTACACTTTTACTATGAACTAATACTACTAGCTTTTATAATGAAACAGGTCCAAGGTGGCAACTATGCAAGCTGTAGGACCAAATATAATACTTGTGCAACAGAGACACGCGTATTTAGGTTAGATAGAGCTAATTTTTAGTTATAGGACAAAGACAATACTCAAGTTCCCCAACACGTTTAGATCTAACCCAAGAAAATTCAGTGCAGCCTATTACACTTCTACATAAACTGCTTAAAATTTAGCTCTCGCTACATTTGATGGAACTATATAGGAAGGTTATACATTTCTTTGTATGTTTTTATTTCCTTTGCTTTCTTTTAGATTAATGAGTACTGAAATAAAAAGAAAAAAGTTACATTTAAATTATTTGGGTCTGTTTGGTAATTTTTTGCATGTTTTGAATATCAGATATTGTTGCAGTTTCTAAATTTTTTCTTCAATGGCTATTCTTTTTAATATAAACTATTTGAAAATCCTAAAAATAAAAAAAAAAGGTTTTTACAAAAAAAAATTATTCTTATATAATTTTATTTTTCACTGTACATCTTTTT
>NW_027115188.1:4033-36075 GCF_000696795.3 Halyomorpha halys | reverse complement strand
AATCTTTTATTTTATTTTTTTCTTTATATAATTCAGAGCAATGAATTTACTCTAAAAACTTAAAAAATCCTTATTGCGATTACAGGTTTCGACTGTAATAGATCAAAGAAACTGGAAATGATACAGTTTGAGTTTACCTAATCTACCAGATAATTACTTGAAATAACAGATAGGTTTTGCAGTGTTTAGCTTGTATAGAGCGCTTCGTGAGGGTAAATAAGGGTGGTTCTGAATTGTCAAAACAGTTCATCACAATACCAAAACAAGCAAAACTCCATAATTCGGTTAACTTAAGGTATCGTTAAACAAATGCCTAGAAGAATTTTTGTTGCAACTTAGCATTATTTTTGTTTTGTTTAGTTGCACCAAACTTTATTGGTCATCAATGTCATTTATATTTTATTTAATTTTGCTTATATTCGTTTAATTTTATTAATTTGATTATTTATTATTTTATTTATTTATTTTATTATATTTTTTTTCCGTTCAATGTTATATTCGTCTCCAAGGGTTTTTGAGATATCTTGGTTTAGTCATAAGCTATTGAGGTGTGGTGTGAAATATGGGCATTGTTGGAAAATATGGCTTATCGTTAGATTGTTGTTGCAATACTGGCAGTTCGGAGGCGTTTCTTTTGAAATAAGATAGGAGTGAGTGAGCCTCGTGTGACCTATTCTCAGCCTGGTCAGTACAACCTCCTCTCTACCGCATTTGCAATTGGAGGTACTCCAGGGATTGACATCCTTTTTAATAATTTTTAATTTATTTTTAATATAATTTTCATTTAAATGTTTATAGTACTAATCGCATGTCTGTGCCATGTTCAGGTTGATATCACTGAATACAGTTATTTTTTATCTCATTTTATGTTAATGAGGCGACAAAATTTGATAATAACTCAAACATATTGACCGTGTAGGAGAAATGTGTGAACCAGTAAAAAAGTGGTAAACCAAACGTGTAAGATATGTAACACATGTAAGATACGTAATCTGATGGTAATATGTTCTGACTATACCTGCTACACTCATTCTTCGAGTAGGTAACAAAATATAATAAAACATTTTATTTTTTTTTATTTTGAGCTAAAATAGTTGGAAAACACTACAAACAGGATATAACTGAGTAACTTGAGACATCGAACTTCAAAATCGGTTGGAGAGTTCACCAAAGGACTTAATAGGTCAAAGATCTCAGAGAACAATCTAACCAAACAAACTTGATAATCAATTTAGCTGTTTGCTTAACAAGTGTAACAAACCTACCAATGAGCAGGTTATGCGACACATCTCAACAGATTATCTGACTTTTGGTTTCGCTGTAGTCGGGCACAAAACGAATAAGAGAATAAGATTAAAAGGGGTCTCTCTTATTGTTGGTTAGAGAGTCTATTGGACTTAGCCGGAAGGAACTTCTAAGTTGGGTTTGGAGTGGAATTGGGTAGATGTGTGTAGCCAGCGAATGGTGGCATCGGCATCTAACCTTCGGGTTCGTAAAGCAATTATAATAATTATTAAATTCTTATATTCATTAGTTATCGTTTGGCATCGTATTCCTATAAAAGTACCCATGTTTATTAGTATAGATATATTTTATATATATTTCAATTTCTTGAAACTGGTATTTATTTATTAAATAAATCAAATGGTGTCCTTGTTAAGTCTCAACATTTTTTATTCCTCTCCATCCTCAAAGACAATCTTAAATATAAGTTTACACCTCACATGTAAATTTAAAAAAAAATTTAAAGTGCTATTCCGCCAGGTCAATAACTACAAGTCAAATCACCCTATTTCTTCAAAACTTCATTAATTTTTAAAACTTTTAAATTTAGATTAACTAAACTATCAACTGTCATAGAAACAAAATTAGTAAATGGTTTGTTCACATGATAGTTGATAGTCTAGTTAATCTAAAATTAAAAGTTTTAAAAATTAATGAAGTTGTGAAAAAATAGGTTGATTTGACTTGTAATTAATGTCCCTGAAATAAGTGGTACGGTTTTTTGTTCCTTATGCATACAATAGATATTCTCTAAGTCAGGGAATGTCATATATAAAAGATGATTTATAATATTTTTCAGCTTTATTCTAACTTTTACGGTTCTAGTTAAAAAGTGGTCACTTCAAGTATAATAAAATACTCCTATTTATTCCTATTTCCTAAAACCTTGAGGAACCTCGAATGCTTGAGACCTCACACGTAGCATGTGACACACAGCTTGATATCAACCTTCTTCTACATGTTCCTATTGTATCACCACTCCCTGAGATCCTAAATAAATAACCAGTATGGAGGAGAGGAGGACTCATCTAGAGTCTAGGGCTAGAGAGAAGTCGAATAGAGCTGACGGACTCAATGAGCCCAGTTTTTAATATCAGTTTATAATAAACTATTTTAAATAAATATGTTTAAGTCTCTGTTCAAATTTTATAAAAAGTAATTGAAGTCTATCACACACCACACTACCGCAGAATTGTGAGACCTGCTGTTGAAATCTGTTACTGTTATATGAACCTAAACGGTCGCACGAGCATTAAGCAAGCAACTGTACATTTGGGATTCCATATTATAGAGATATTAAAGCTATTGGTGGTAAATTTAACACGCATGCGCAGATAGTTAATATTACTATCAAATATCAGGCGAAACTTAATAGTACAACAGAAAATGTTATCACTGCGACAGCTTTCCGCTCCACCGTAACCCTGGAATCCCTGCTTTACTAAAGTTAAATGATCATCGAAAAAACAAATCATATTGCTTAATTAGCAGTTTATGATGAACAACCAAAAATGTAACCCTTTTATGTAAGATAATTTAATGATTGTTATATTTTCTTAACTTGCTTTTTACTAAGGCACCCCACTATGATCAGCTAGTCCCTCAACGATCCCTTCCTCCCGCTGTTCTTACTCCATTGAAGAACAACTCTCTGTTGTCGTAAGGGGGGGGGGATTTAAATTGATAAGCTGTAAAATTAGAAGCTAAGTTAATAGGGCAAACAAAGTTGAATCGATGAAAAGACTGATCACTTTACCGTTAACTCGTTTCCTCAGTTAGAGGCGACAATTGCGTTAGGGCAGGTCAATGTCGCCGTCCCGCCCATTTTCTGCTCCTTGCATTGTCTCACCATCTCCAGCTCGTCCTTACCCGAAGAGCAGACTAGGATAATTCATTTAAAATTGAACTGATCTATGGGGAAAAAACAATAAGGTTTAAATGACATAATATTAAAAAAATATATATTATAATATTACAACAGCTTTATTTTACCCTTTTTTTTCATACTCTCAACTACTCAAGTTGCTATTTTTTTAAAAAGCATAGTTATTGAAATTTACAACTGTACATATATATACATACTTCCAGTAAATTTGATTTTAGTTTATAATGGAGTGATATAGGCGTGTAGAGAAACTACCCATTGGTAGCACTCTAATGACGTTTTTACATTAGCAGGTCTAGGGGCCATCTTAATTTGATGCGCCTAGGAGGATTGTCTGGAATGGAAGAAAAAGTTAGGCTAGAAACTAGTGGGTTTGGGTTGTTAGGGAGTTTATAATGAAAGGAATGGTATCTGGTTCGGGCTAGATCGGTTACTTATGGAACATTAAGGTCTTTTATTTGTGACAAAGTATAGAGCATTGAGTATTTTATAAAGGATTTTAGATTGTAAGGATTGAATACGAGATAGGAATTTAAAGGTTTAGGTTTAGTGGAGCCCCAAAGCTCAACTCCATATGTCCGGATTGGCCTTATTACAGTCGTGTAATAGATTGGAAATTTAGATACTTTGTCCAGTAATAGTCGGAATTGACGTGCAGTTTCCTGTCTTTTCTGTCTTGTGTGAGGATTCGAGATTAGTCGTTTCTCTAGTTGCAGCCCAATGTAGAGGATCTGTTCAACAGGGGTAAGAGCAACCTTTTTAAAGAATACTACAGGGAAATCGGTAGGTTTATGGCGAAGGGTAGAGGTGTTTTCATGGGATCTGTTGGGTTTAACTTGCTATTTGAAGATGTTTTAAAGGTAGGATAAATCTGGCTCCTATCAAGATTTTCACCTACAATTAATTATTGGTGTTATGGCCTCTATTTAGGAGATTGTAGTCTTATAGTTGTACATCGAACAAAGTATGACGCTGAAAGTGACTTAAGTTTTTTTTTATACCCTTTTTAACAATTTAAATTTAATGACAGTGGGATATGGCCTTGTGGCATTATAAGGTTAGTTGCTGGGTCCAATTAAGGTAGTTAAGAACATGTAGCTAACGCCAGTGGATTATTCGAACGAGGAGGGACGTTCCGCTGGAAAAAACAAGTGTGTTTCTATATATTTTATGTATACATATGCTAAAATATAATATTTCCGGGAAAATACGATAATAATTAAATAGAATATTATGATCCTGTATTGAATGCTTCAAAATTTCTAAATGACAATAATGGAAAACTTCTAGAAATTTCAGCAGCAACAGACATAAAAGGAGGATTCTATGAGAAAAAGTGATCAGAAAATCTGAAAATATACTGAGGTGAAAGAAGTAGGACAGGAAAATCTCATAAAGAACTGGGAAGGAAAAGAAATGCAGTCACGAAAAACGAAAAATTTTAAAAATCATAAATGTCTTGTATTTTAATTATTTTCTTAATGAGCTAACAAATATCAAAAACTCAAGACGATTCCAATACTGACTAAATTCAATACAGTACAATTGCTTTCTGCATGTTCTGAGAAATAATTTAAATTAATAAAATGTAATGCAATAATAATACACCACATAGCAATTTTATCGTTTGTTGAGAATTATAATAGCGCAAACCCGAATGAAGGTGAAAATATTGTTTCAAATATTTACAAAACTATGAACTAAACCAAATGAAAGCTTGAATTCATCCCTTATTTTTTTTTATTGTATTTTATTTTGCCATTGCATTCTGATTTTCAACAAGCGATATTATTTTATAAAATATGATTTACCATGTAAAAACATAATCGCTCAAAGTAGTGGAATACCTAATGCCAAAAAATAAAATATGATGAAATTTAATGTCACGAAATAGAAAATACTTACTTGAATTTTCATGACCGGCTGGTATTCGGATATCAATATGAACAAGAAAATGTGTAGAGAAATAGTATGCTGCTCTTTGAAATGATTGTTCTGATGTTTCGGAAAATGATACTTAGTAATACAGAAATTTATTTTAAATTTATGATCCTACTTTTGTATTGATGTTTCAAATAATCAAAAATCTTGTAAAGAACGAATGATTTTTTTTTTCGTACCCTCTTGGAAAAAATAGTTATAATTACAGATATACAAGTTCCGATCCCTTGTTTTATCCCAAGGTATTTTGAGGTTGATAAGGGTACGTCCACTGTGCGTGGAGATGCGCAGGTTACGCTTCAGTTTAAGGTTGAGCGGGGAGGATCCGCTTAGGTGGTGGTGAATAGTGATATAGTAGGTTTAGACCACAGAGCCCAAACCCCTTACCGAGTATAATGCTCCTTGCCACCTCCCAAGTCGTGGTAGAGGGACGATTTCCTTTAATAATGGGTTGGTAAAGATCTTCAGTCCATCAAAAAACTTGACGAGCTTCCAGCCAATGTACTCCGGCACAGAGGGAAGCTGGAGTTCATTGTGTATAACTGTATTTCTGGCCCTCTGTAACGTTGTGGCTCTTACTATTCGCCGAAGGATGGAGTTCGACAGCTCTGCAGTCTTTGAAGAGTGCCCCTGTATAGGTGTCGAAGAAGGGGAGCACCGTAGAGTAGCGTGGGTCTGACAAAAGCTTTGAAAATCTGAAGCTTCAGTCTAAGAGAGATCTGCGGTGATTTTAGTAGATGATATAGCCTATATGTCTTCTGGCGGGCTATTTTGAGTCTTTCACGAACATGGCTAGAGAAGGTGAGGTGATGATCGAGTGACTCCCAGTTAGAGGATGGAGGTGATGATCCGCTGGTCTACCTCGTCTATTGTAGATAACGAATGATGAATGAAAATATCTCTTTTATTTGTCATATCATCGATCATTGTTTGATACTGAAATCGCTACAATTAGCTACTACCCACACACAAGTGGGTGTGAAAATCCGGTATTTGTCAACTTTTCAAATTGCGTCCTAAGCTTAGTATATTGTAATATTGAACAAACGAGCAACTCGTATAGATCCCTCATCTGTTCATTGTTTCACAAAATTCCAATTCAATGAAGCTGTCGGGTGTTTTAACGTCATATTTCAAAGTGACCTTTGGTTAAAATCTGACCGATTAATTAATTTCAACAAATTTAGAGATAAAAGGGCATTTGTTTTATAAAGAATAAAAATATATAAAATCATATCAATTTACAGTTTGAAATCATCAATATTTAAAACCAGGACTAAAATAATTTGACAGATCTGTGAACAGAACCACATATTTCTGAAGGATGATGACTCCATTTAAACCAAATAAATATAAGATATAAAAATTAAAATGACACAGAAATGAAATGTTAGGAGCAGAACATACTTTCAAAAATGCACCTGAAAATCTGATGAAGAATATTTTGCTCAACTAGTTTCGGGATACTATATTTTTAATATACTATGCAAATAATAATAGATCATTTTATATGAACTTTATAATGTATTTTTTCAATGGCTACAATTATCGTCTAAACCTTTATCCATAAAATGAAAGATATATAATAAAAAGCATTTGAAATTACATAGCTACATTTTGTACTATGTACATATGTAATATATAAATCTTGGAGTTAAGGAGTTCTATCAATGGGTAGATCCTCCACATGTTTGTATCATGTCATTATACCACCTACAACAAATTTACTTATATATATTCTTATACAGTTGTAAATAACAATAAATAAATTAAAACGAACCAAAAAAAACTTGGAGTTGCAGTAAGATAATATCACATTTTGAATGATATCCAAGGGGGCAATGTTACTACTCTTAAAAAACAAAAAACAATACAGAGTATGATTAAAATAGATGCAGGAGTTATTCCAAATATTTATTATACGATTAACACAAAATAATATTAAAATGGAAATTTGATATATATTATTTATTTTTTCTCTCCTTTAACACTGAGAACCTTCACATTAGAATAGCTACATTTTATTGAAATAAAAGAAACATGTTCGATAGCTTTCTAGTGACTAAAAATATCATATTCATGATTGAAAATAAAATAAATATTTTCATAACAATCTCTCATAATTTCTAAATCATTTCCAAAAGCTTAGAAATAAAACAAAAAAAAAAAAACATAGAAAACCCCCAACTGTACTTGGTACAAGCACGCTGGGCTAAATTTTCGTTCTTATTCAAAACTAGTCTTAGAAACTATGCATCAACAAGGAAGTTGGTGCATATAATATTTATTGATTCAATAGCCATAAAACTTTATGAAAGCGACCTGTGATACGAACATTTATTGAAGATTGTGGCAAGACATGTATAGATAGCATACTAGAATAATAATGCTTAGTATTTACTATCAATATATTTGAAGCTAATATATATATAATATTTGGAGATAATCATTCCCTAGTGGTATTGGAATACCAATAATATCGAAAGAAACTGGAAGGGCAATCGCACGCAGGATAGGAGTCAGAGAAAATGAGCTGAGAAAATCAATCCCAGAACCATGAACCGCTAAAGTAGAAATTGGTAGCTAAAAAGTCAAGGCTCAGTTGATTGGAACGTTAAAATGAATGCAACATTAATGTAGACCATCTCACTTTAACCTCCTCAAAAAAGATTAATTAAATGAAGAAGATAGATCTAACGTGAAAATTTCAACTACGGAATAAGAGAGGCGACATTTACCAACGTCACCGAAACAATATAACAAAAATACAAGAATTTTATCTCCTTTTTCCTTCATTACATGTTTATATATCTACGAGAGATGCAGATTTAAAAGCATGGAGCAAGATATAACCTAATCAAACAAACATTGGCAAGAATGAATGAAAAGAAATTTTTATTCAAGGACAAAAGAATAAGTACATAGATCAGACTTGTCTGGCAAAATATTTACAAAATATTTATGTAATATTTTAATTAATTAAGCAATTACAAATTTAATCGTAATATATGGTATTATTGTTATACATTTTGTGGTATATATTACACATATAAGGATGTGGGTAGGCTATTTAGTTTTAAGGGACTTGGAAAAACTACATACCAGTGAGGTATTTCAGGCTAAAAGCTGGATGAAGCCATTTCTAATCGTTGGATCAACTGGAGACATAAGAATCCTTGGGAAAACGGAAGATAAATCTTGTAAAAAAAAAAATTCATGAGTCTTAAACCTCTTCTCTAGTGCAGTAGATAACCCTTCGTAAGGACATGAAACCTTTGTTGAAGTGGAGGAAAAAAGAGTAGATACTAGGTAGGAACTAATGGAGATTTTGAGAAATGGAATGACAGAATCTTTTAAAATTCTTAAATACATTTAAATATTAAAATATTTCGTATGATATAGGCGATTTGATTATACAAAGAGAGGTTTAGATTGAAGAAGACTCCAAGGTTTCTTAGAGTTGAGCAGAAATGAATTTGATGATTACTGAGATAGCCTTGGTTTTCCAACAGTCAGCCTTAGATTATTGTTTAAAGGCCATGTGTAAATACTATCAATGTCTTTTATAATCTTTTAGATGTCTTCAAGTGTGTCGGTATGATGGTGCCTCCTGTTACATATTACAATAATGATATACTTAAAGAAAGAAAGCAACAAGAAAAGCAATTGTATTCGTAGTGATACAAAACAAGTGTGTTAGTACTTCCGGATCAAATTACGGTCGATTTAACAGAATGACTAATTAACTTTACAGCCGGATTCAAAATCGGGCCCGAAAGACAGCTGCATTGCACCTTACTCACATAGCTATTCTGCTCCCTATATATAAATAATTAAAGAAATTTCACTAGTGAGGACGAACAACGTGCTAAATGAATAAAACCGATTAACCTCCCCGAGAAAATTGGGAATTAAAATGACTGACGGGGAGAAGATCTGGCAAGGACGAGCAAAGGGGAAACGCCAGAACAAACGGGACAATGGGCTAATGCGAGACAGGGACCAGAACCTGTGTCCCGCCGGAGTTAGCCCGTCCCCGCTGCCAAACCTTCATTATCTTCTAAACCGCTTATCTCTGCCAGCTCTTTCTTCCGTCATTATCCACATCTTGCTTCCAAATCCTTTCCCTCTTTGTTAGGATCCCTAATTACTTTTTAAAATACTAATGCGAGTTTCACGTTTGTAATTACCAAAATCGGAAATTACAATTCCTTAAGCCATTTAACGCGCCTAAAAAATGTAATAAATTACAAAGGAATTAACCAAGCTTCATTTTTTTTCAAAGATTTTACTTTATTAGAGATAAGAAAAGCGTAATTCTAACTATTATTTTTTTCACTCAGTTTGGTTGTGAATAGGAATCAACTGATTACTATTAAGAACAAATTATTTTCATTCACAAATATTAATGGTAACTTTAATTATAATTATGCGGTAAGAGCTAAAGTAACATCTGGGACTATATATTTGATTATGCCCTTTAGATAGTTGAAGCCTTTGGATTAATAGACCCACCGATTTTATTCAAATCAATTGGGCACAGAATTGCTGGTTCAAACACTTTCTGACACGAGTTTGAAACACTTCCCAGTAAATATGTAAAGATAGTGAATCAGAAGTGCATGAGAAGGGATTAAAATTAGTTGAGTAGAGTATATAACGTCTAAATATAAACATTTGGAGGGTTATGAAGTATGATGGCCCAGGAGCCTTGGCCAACTCCCGGCTGAGCACTGGTGCTTCGTCTCCATCAGTTCGTCCTCAGGGACCTCCTTTATAAACATCCGTTATTACGTTCAAGGCTTCTTGGGTCTAGGCTGATCCTTTCAACTGGGTTATATGGCTGAAAATGTTGCTTAAAGTTTTAAAAGCGAAATTTTAGTCAGCTAAAATTAAAGATTAAAAATTAAAAAACCTAGGAATACTACTGTCACTGGATTATTTCAATCTTTCGCCTATTTTGAAAATAAATATATTTTATAAATTCATCAACTTTGAAACTTGGTATAACTTGTTCCAAACACTCGCAACTATATTGAAAATAGCAAATTAGACTTTAATTTTTCGTTAAAAAAAGTGTACAAAATTATGAGAGATAGTTGACCGTGGATGAACACACAAATAAGTATGACTAACTTATTTTAATGTGCCGACGTTTCGGCTAGAGTTTCTAGCCTTCTTCAGGGCTAAAAACAAAACAAGATAACAACCACAGTAAGTATAGAAAAATAAAAAAAAATAAAAAAAAGTATAAACAAAATAATTTTACACATACAATGAATAGTTTTACAAAATAGAATTAATCAAATTAAGTGATGAGAGAAGCAGGAAATAAAATAAAAGTGTACAAAGTTTATGTCTCCCATAACCCATCCAACTGTAATCTCATGAATGTTAATGGCGGTTCAAGCTCACAAATTGATGTTACAGAATATTGACAAAAAAGCTCATATTGTATAAGCTCATAGTTTTACAGTTTTTCTTATTATATTCTGTCAGGTATAAGACATAGAAATGGGTGGTTGTGACTCTAAAACCATAGCCTGTATCTTCATTCATTCTTAACAATACTTTGTCACTTACTATAAAAATACGTAATTCAGATTTAATGCTTGAAAGTTCTGAGTGTGCACTCTACATTCTTCAAATATATTTTGTTCTGATGAAGTAAATAGATCACTATCAGTAAAAGCACATCAACATATTCACCATAAAAACTCATGAATGTCAGATCTCACAAGCATTAATGTGTTTCCATGTTAGTAACATTCTGTTGTGTTCCAAGATTATTGTAATTATATATACCGTTTTCAAGTTTTATATAACTGAAACTTTAAAACTGATCTGAAGTGTTAATAAGTTATGTTATTGTAAAATTGAATTTAATAAAAGTCATAATGCTGTTTTTATTAATTTAAAAGATATTTCAGAGGAGGAAATGGCACAATATTCGAGAATTTTCACCAAGATAGCGCATTCTTCTGGGGGCATTGCCATAAAACGTATTCTAAAATGGAAGAAACAACTTTCCATATTTGGCTTACTACTCCGTTACGCCATTACAAATTAATATGAAAAAGAAACTGTAACCATCGCTTTAGAAGAATTAAATTCTTTCATGAAGTCCGCCAGCCTGATTGATCAGTTTACTTATCTTTTGTTTATTGTCTCACGCCTGTGAGAGTATCATAAAAATTATACAACATATGTTAGAGAATCAATCGAATTATATTATGTACAGTGTTCCCCGTAAATCGTTTATAATATTTGAAGCGATTAAAATGAACCTCAGAAATAAAAAAAAAATACACTAAACACTAGTGATTTCTAACAGAAAAGAAGAAAGATGTATTTGTTTATGTTTTTGTTTAATATAAAGCAATTACTAAAAAACTATTTGTTAGGTAATTATAAATTTTAGTAAAGTAAACTAGGTTCCCAAAAAAATAGTTTTTTAAAATTTATTTATTGATATTTACAATTGTACATAAAATACATCAAATAAATTTGAGGAAATCATAATGGTATGGTACAAGCATGTAGAGAAACTATCCCTTGGTATCACTCTAAAAACATTTTTACAATATAAGGTCTCGAGGCCATCTTCTTTTCAGCCGCCTCGGAAGATTGTCTGGAATAAAAGAGGAAGCAAGATTAGAAACTAATGGGTTTGAGTGATTAGGGAGTTTATAATGGAAGGATTGATATCTGGTTCGGGCAAGATCGGTTTCAAATGGAACATTAAGGTCTTTGTGGATGATTTTATTTGTGACAAAGTGGGGAGCATTTAGGATTTTACGAAGGATTTTGGATTGTAAGGATTGGATGCGAGAGGAATTCGAAGGTTTTGTGGAGCCCCAAAGCTCAACGCCGCATGTCCAGATAGGCCTTATAATAGTCGTGTAGATTAATCTTTTGTAATGAATTGGAAGTTTAGACCGTTTGTTGTGTAGACAGGAAGTTTCCTGTCTTTTCAGTCTTGTGTGAGGATTCCAGGTTAAAAAAAATAGTAGGAATTGTTGTTCCTCTTTGTTTAAATCATTTTAAGATCGATATCCAACGGCACCATAATGCTTATAGTTTTGTTTTCTTAGAACCCTGAATTGTTCTCAATTTTTATTTATCTTTTTTTTCAGTCTCCTACAGGATTAGATATTTTTTAAATTATAGAAAAATTCCCGTGAAAAAGAAGCTTTAACTTAATATTAATTAAGTTCAGGTTTGTTACGGAATTAGATAATTAATACGGATCTCAAGTTTTGTAAAAAGATTATATAATGTGAAATTCTGTTTTAATATAGTATGAATTTTTGTCAGTCAAAATTAGTAAATTACACTAGCTTAATGGCCTAACTGAACGTTCTAATAGTTTTAAACCACCTATATTAATCCCTTTTATAATTTTCAGTGAATTTTTCTTCTTATAAATATAATGATATTCTCAAAGTGACAAGAAATGATAAAAATACCTAATATAGCCGGCAATAAAATAAATGTACTTTCAAAATAATAAACTTGAATTTTATAAAAACATTTTTTTATTTATTTTAATTCGTCTACGGAAATTGTATTTGTTATGCTATCATTAAATATTTTATTGTACATATATTTTTATTTTATTATTTCATAATTTTTTTCTTCATCATGTTGTCACATTAAAAATAAGTAACTTTAAATATTGACTGAAAATAATAATTTTATTTCTAATTAAATAAATGTTATTGCCAAAATAACTACACAATTATTACACTGTTCAATACATGCCTTTCATAATAATATACTTTTTCACATTTAATTCTGTATGGATAAAGTTGAAATTTCTTTCGGAATTGGTTTTGATTTGCCCAAAAGAGTGAATGTGGAGTTTGGGTTTTGCATATGTAAATTTAGTTTTTAGCAGGTTTTAAAGTGAATAAAAACGTTCATATGGGCTTTGATGATTCAGTGAGATAAAGACAGCTGAAACTCACTGTTGCCGGAAGGTTTTTCCAAATAATAAATGCTATCGTCTTTCAATGTTATCCTGGAACCAAACAGAATGAATATGAGCTTAGAATTTAATAAGTACTTGCGTACTTAATTGGTCAAAAGTTTATCTGATACTCTTAAAGAAACTTTAGATTTCGTATTCACTAACTTCATAACTTACCTTGGTATCTGCCAGAGAGTGTGAATTTGCGTGCATATTTTCCAATACCCTTTGTTACTCTTGTATACTTTGATGAAAATCAAGAGCTTTTTACGTTATATGACTAGTTTTCTCTAATGATTAAAATAAAGTTTGAAAAAAAAAGTTTCTTTCGAATTCATTTAAACTATTATGATATATTTTATCTTACATCTAAAATTCTAATTGACCTTGAAGAGCATATGAAATATTCTAACGTCATTTAGATACAATCAAAAGCTCACCGTTTAGTTGACCTAGCTATTATGGAGGATTTACTTGATTTTTAGCTAAAAAAAACTGGTATTAAATATCATGAATTTAGGAACATTGTGTACCTGATGGAGAAAAACGGATTTTATTTACGATTTAAGTACAACAAATAACAAAGATAGTATTATTAGGGTTATTTTTAGTATTAATACTATCCTTCTTATTTCTTTTTTGTAATGAAAAAAAAATCAAAAATAATACCCATTTAATCATAATACAAAAGGAGAGATGTTTAACCAAAGCAAGATTAATTCAGTACATTAATTTAGTCACTTACCGTTATTGTGAATTATATCTAACAAAAGTTATAAAGGAGAAGGTAAGCATCCTCCTAATGGAAGGCACTCGAGAAAAACGACGGAACATTGTCTAATCCTCGCTGGAACGTTGAGGGAATCCGCCGTGGGCAGGGCAACCGGCGAAGCAACTATGGAAGAGAAAACATTAAGGAAACAATTTTCTTTTAAGGACATAGTAGTGCCGTCATTTCTCGAACCTAAGAAGGAGGTATATCTTAATATATTTATCTTTCCTTTTATTTAGTGAATATATATTTATTTTATGTTATCAAAGATTTATTATTTTAATTACAAATTATATTGTCCTAAAATTGCATGTTAAAGTTTTGGACTCAACGCCAAATTTTTTATCAATACACTAACGTTATAAGATTTATCTTAAACACATTTACGATTACTGAGAGAATTAAAAAATCTTGAAAATATTTAGAAATGAGAAAACAAATTGATATTCATAAAATATTAAAATTCACTGTGCATTATACATCTCGTTCAGTACACTTTACTGGTCCACAGAATCTATGGTAACATTACAAAACAAAAACTTAGTGTTGAACATTTTTAATAAAATTATAAGAAGAGCATTCCTTACCAGCCCAGCTCTAAGTATTTCTTTGAGAACAGGTGTAAGCCCATAACATTTCGTTGACAAAAACTTCTTTTATATCGGACAACCCCTTTCCCCCAGACTATTCACCTCATGACTGTGTAATAAAACCTTATATACAAGTAAGCAATGTTTTGCTATTAGTTTCGGAGTAAGCAAAATCCTATGTGAGATTAAATTTTCCAGATGATAATCAGCTAGTTACAACATATAGGGCCGTATCTCATCCACTTATAAATATGAATTTATTCATCGGCAAGAAAAGAATATCCCAAATATATTTCAATACATGACATCAGACATCAGACATCAAAACAATTTGGTTTTCTGCACCGATAGATCTAAGTAAGAAAATTCAACTCAAACTAATGCAAGGTTAGCAATGCTATATCCTATCCTAAACAGAAATTCCAAACTAAAACCAGAAACAACGGTTCTTATATTTAAAACAATTCTCAGGCCACTACTGATGTACGGCTGTGAAGTCTGGGGAGCGGCATCCTTCACGAAAAGGAAAAACTACAATCTTTTCAAAATAAAGTCCTAAGAATCGCAGTTAATGCTCCTTGGTTCATAAGAAATTGCCAATTGCATCGCGAATTACATATGGAGTCAATAGAGGATTACATCAAAAAACGGTTCATGAAGTTCCACTCCCAGTTGCCTACAGTTAAAGGAGCAGTGACCTTCAACCTAGGAAGCCCAACCTCACTGGAAGACTGAAGCCCAGACTGCTGCAGGACAATCTGTTATAAATTTTAATAAATATAAAATTAATTCATAGTCACACTACCTCTATTTTACTTTTTATAATTACTCATTTTATTTATTCATTAATATAATTTTTTTATTTTTTGTCTATCTTCTTCTCTCGTCCCTTTTTCAAATTAACTTGTTTCTTTTTACAATTAGAGGGTAATTGTTTGTTTTATATAAGTGTACCAATATCATTATTTTTTGTTATTAATTTTACTTTCCTCTTTTGAAGAATGGTGCCAAAACTGGAGGATTAAAATTAATTCGAATAAATCCCACCAAATCACATTTACCCATCGACGTAAACCCATGACCTCTTGCCCTACAGTATCCTTTAATAATACCCCACTTATTCCTGTCGAACAGATCCGTTACTTAGGACTACATCTCGACAAACGACTGACATGGAATCCTCCTACAAGACTAAAAAGACAAGAAACTGCTCGTAGATTCCGACTATTACAACATTTACTAGACAAACGGTCCAAACTTCCAATCCATTACAAAAGACTGATCTATATGACTATAATAAGGCCTATCTGGACATACGGAATTGAGCTATGGGGCTCCACTAAACCATCTAATTCCTCTCGAATCCAATCTTTACAGTCCAAAATCCTTAATGTTCCTTACTTTGTCACAAATCAAGCATCTATCAGGACCTCAATGTCACCTATGTTGCCGGTTTGGCCAGAGCCAGATATCAATCCTTCCATGATAAACTTCCCAACCACCCAAACCGACTCGTTTCTAACCTGGCTTCTCCTTCACTACCTAATAGTCCTCCTAGACGTTCGAAACAAAATCGCAGAAATGCCTCCTTTGGCGTAGGAAAAAGAAAAATATTTGCCATAGAGAGTTGCTGTCTGAGTCTTCATATTCCGAAAATTTTGAATTCAAGTAATGTACATTTAGTTATGTTACTGTGTGTTTAGATTTACACGTCAGATCATACAGTGAGCGCACCTTTTTCTTGGGCCAATTCCTAGAAATACCTCAGGTGACACATGTAAATATCTTGTTGCAAGCATTTTATTGAACTTTGATATATATTAATATCAAGACGGCTCCTTACAGTTCAATAAACTAGTCTAATGGACATCTATTAATGGAATATCCTGGAAAGATTATTATGCTTAATCGAACAATCAATTCCGACAAGGCCGTAGCGTCCACAGTGATGTGCTGATTAGATTCGTTAGTATTTATAACACAATCGGCATTAATCTGTTATTGATCCTGTCAATCTGTCCTATCTTGTTACCTTCAGCTAAACCTTTTTGATAATGTAAAATAATGTTTGTGTCTCTTGAAATGGCTTCTGTATCATTGTAACTTAGTATCCCTCTGATAAACAAATTGATTTTGAAATGTGCCATAGTAACTTGCAAGTAGTTATTTTTCTTCATTCATTGACGATCATATAGTACAAGAGCCCAAGAGGAGAAAAAAGGCAATTATCTCAAACCAATTTTTTATTACTTTAATGAAAACTATGTATAATTACTATTCAAAATTCATGAGTCTGCCAATTACTACAGGTAGGGGGAATAAAAAATCAAAGCGATAAAAAAAACTAATTTTTCATTCGAAGCTCTATATTTAAAAAAAATAGGAACAACACAAGAAAACCTAAGAGAACGTCATTTAAAGTAGAGTAAATTTGCTAAAATATGAGCCCTAATAGAGTTATTAACGTTAAAGAATTTTCAAGATATAGCTTTTTAAAAAGCAACATTTCATAAAAATGTATGGAACTTACTGAAAGATCAATAGTTAGTGAATTTATTTTGAAAAAACTATATCTCAAAAACCATTTGACGTACAGATGTCTCCTAGTACTCAGATTAAAGCTAGCTTAATGAGCTATAAAGTATTATATAATGTTTATCTTCGTAGGAGTAATAGTTTACATGAAATTTGCTAAAAAAAATTGATTTATAGTTTTTCGGACAAATTTTTATTTGCCAAATTTATATTCATATGTGAATATCATAAAAACTACTACTCCTCCAAAAATAAACATAATTAACTATTGTGTAGTAAATTTAACTAGCTTTAATTTGATCGCTAGCAAACACCTGTACGTCCAATGGTTTCTGAAATGAAGTTTTTCATAAATCAAACTTATTGTCAGAACAACTATAAATCAATTTATTTTAGCAAATATTATGAAAACTACTATTCCTACGAACGTAAAGGTCATAAACTTATTTATAGTCCATCAAACTAGCTTTAATTTTAGTGCTAATAGACATCTGTTCGTCTCATAGTTCCTGAGATATAGATTTCTCAAAATAAATTCACTAACTATTGATCTTTCAGTACGTTCCATACATTTTCTGAAATGTTGCTTTTTAAAACGCTATATCTCGAGAACTATTGGACGTAAATATCTCTTTTAGGGCTAATATTTCAAAAAATTTACTCTTCTTTAAATAATGCTCTCTTTGATTTTCTAGTCTTGTTGTTAGTTTTTAAGATATAGAGTTCCAAATAAAAATGAATATTTTTTAACGTTTTCAAACAGCCGCCATTTTTTACCGCCCTACTCACCATTTGTACAGAACATTACTGGAATCAATATTAAGACATGGGATCGAGTGATTAGTTTTATTGTATTATTAAGTTGCTCTTCAGTTTTAATACTCTTTATTTTTACTGGAGCAATTTCAAGATTGCTTAGCTCTAGTTTATATATAAGCAGCCGAAGCCCACAATACCGCAATAATTAAATCTTTGACAAACTAATTTCATTTTGTATATTGTTTTGAAAGCGACCAATAGATGTTGCCATCTTGAGAATATATAATTGTGTTCTATAAGTAAAACGTAAAGTAAAAATGTTTTGTATCTTAATGGAATTTTAATTACCAATGGTGCTTCTTTACCGACGTTCAACTACTCAAAGGAAAAAAAACGTTACACAGGAGTAAATTAATTTGGTTCCACGAGATAAAGCGGAAGCGGTGATGAGGATGGAAGGATAGCAACGCTTTTCAGACAATTCTAGTAGGAAAGTTTTTATATTTAAAACGGAAAGTAGGAGATTACTGGAGCTCAACGATTCCAGTATTGTCCGGCCGAGTGGGTGAGCATTTGGAAGCTTCTGCTCTCCTATTACAATATACAAATTTTCCTGCTAGAATTGACTTAAGGGAATATATTTCTATTCTAATTATTAATTATTGTGATTCTAATATTTTCTCCCTTACACTTATAGCTCCTCTTTATAATGAACTAAAAAAGTGGAAATCATGACGCACAAAATGGAATGTCCCAACTGTTATGGAATAGGTTTTTAACATTTGATTAAAATGACTTGAAGAATTTTGTTTGTCCAGACATGTTCCCGTCCTGAACATATTCATATTGTTATGATAAATTCATTTAAAATACTTTTTATTTTTCATTTAAATTTAATTTATTCGTAAGACATATTGAAAATATTCAATCAAAAATTTACATTTCTTATCAAATCAACATTTACTAAATAACACAAATGATAATATGAACAACAATTTATCAAATGAATAGTTTAAATAAATAAGAAATTATTTAATAATTACTATAATGTTATTCAATAAAACAAATATCATTATTAATAAAAATTTTATACAGTATTTCATTTCCAGAAGTTAAGTCTGCCACTGCCAAAATTTTTAGTAATATTGATTTCTTGGTATGAGAGTTGTATTTATATTATATATAACAGATTCAAAAGCATAGTGGCGAATCAGTAAATTTTGCTATATTATTAGTACACAATAGCAAAAATGCACAGCTAAATATGTGATTTCACTAATTAAAATTACAACATGATCAATTAACATAAATGTAAATTAGCTGGTATCTTATTTCTGCAACCATAATTAGAACACAATTTTTTATTTAATTTGATTATTATTTTATGATTCAGAATATTTAAATAATAACAGTATGTTTCAATAAGTTAATAAAAATTAACATTGGATATGAAAAAGTAACAAGAAAGGAGAATAAGAGAATAAAGGGCAGTAGGGTATTGTTTGAAGAGAAGAAAGTATGGAAGGAAGCAAGCGGTAGCAAGCTGGGCCACCTCGTCCAAATATTGACAATACTCATGGCCAGTCCGATATTAGAATCTACCTTTCCCAATCTCCTTCATGGCATCTGGTCTATTTTATATTATTAAAATTATTGTTTTATAAACAAGCATATAATATTTATTGAATAAATATATTAAAATATAAATTTAAAAACGGTTAAAATATGCATATTTGAAAATAATATTTTAAAACAAAAATAAGTTTTATTATATTAAAATATAAAGAAAAATATTATATCTGTTTCTTTTTTAAGTAGAATTAACTTTTTTCTCTACTAATATTCATAACTTTAATACGGGTAATTCTTTGCTATCCTACACAAACAATCCTAGATTCCTGGGTATGATGATATTTAACCAGAAACTGATATGAGGAGAAACAAATGTCAGAAAAAAATTAAATATTTTGTGAATTATTAGGGATACGTCCTATGGTTCAAACAGGCACCCACACATTAAAACATGATGTGGCAATAGTGCTATCTTGAAGGAAATTCATCCTGGATTTCAAAAAAGGTGACAAACGTTGAGAAATGTAAGTTTATCTCAGATAAATTAGGGTGTTAATGCAAAAAAAGATGACTGTCTTGGGAAACTTTTAAGGATCAATAATCGAAGAATAAAATTCAACAACGGATTAAAATAGGATAGTGAGGTTGGTGCCACTGAACCATAATATTTTCAGCAAAATCTCTGATATTTTCTCATAGATTACCCTGCATAAACTTTTTGGTACTGGAGTTTAGCAAGAATGAGACAAAGAAATAGGTTATTATTAATTGAATATGTAAAACTGATTACAACATAAATCTTACAGTGAATATACAGGTCCGTCAAATCTTCCTTAACTCCGGGTTTCTTCATTGCTGAAGTGAAGATCTGATGCTTCGGATTGCTGAGACTCCTGATAACTGCAGAAGATATAGGGCGGAGAAGAAGCTCCTAACGAGATAAGGAAGTGAGGCGGATGGTGAGGTATTAGCTGGTGGTTCGGTTAATAAAATGAGTTCTCTCCCGGTTAATCGACTTCCACTAATCGAGCTAAACTCGAACCAAACTGCATTCGATTGCCCCTCGCTAACCTGTTCTATCAAGAGTATCTCTTACATGGTAGCTGAGATGATACATACATTTCATAAATACATCGATGAATTTATGATATAACGAAAAATACTACACTTTATACATCAACCCTTAAGGCGAAAGCAATTTATACTGATACAATTTGGGCTTAATAATTGAGAGAGAGAGGCTTGGTGCGAAATACGGGATTTTTTTTTTAAATCAGCCTAAAAAAAATTTTAAATCTCATTAATATTGTAATGACGACAAGTGTTTTTTGTTTAATTGACTAGAGAACTTGGACGACTACGCATCAGTGAATCGCTTGTAAAATTGTTTAGGCTTCAATTATAATTACTTACCAGGCTTCAACGAATGATGTTAATGGTCCAAATAAATAAATTTATATAATAAACGAATTGGTCTGAAAATACTTCAACCGAGTTAATAAAGAAAAACTGATCATTATCATTTTTGAAAATTGAAATTAGAGAATACTAAATCATTCCCTTGGAACATAAGGAGCGGTTAGAAATATCGCTTATCTTGATAGGCCAACATACACAACAAGGTGAATTCATTTTACACTATACTTGGCGCATAGCATAATATTCTTCCAAGTTTGAAGCTCTCACAGCCAAGACATCTTTATTACTTAATTTAATATTATTTTTTAATCATTTACTGTCCCCTCGACTTCGAACAATTTTTTATGCTCTCCTTTCTTTTTTGAAAGTGCGTAACAGCATGAATTCAATAGGCATGGTTCTAAACTTTATAGTTGTTTTCCATTTAAAAAAATACTTAATAAAGAGTCATAACATCCCCAGTAGGAGGTTCACTAGTTCACCTTCGTTAAATGGACCTACAACGTGGAAGAGAAAAAATAGAATCAGGTATTCGTTCCTAATTTTTGTTACTGTGTTCTAGTACACTCTAATTTATTTACACAGTTACTAGTAAACCAAAAACAAATCTGTCTCCAAATTTTACAGAGAACTATCTTCATGAGAGTTACTACAGTTCACTGTTAAACTGAAAAAAGGTGGGAAAACATTTGTTATTACAATAAAAGAAACAGTTCTCCTAGCAGTTGAAGTTTACCAGATAGTGGAGGATTTTTCCCGGAAAAAATGCTAAATCCCTTTTATTCCTAATCTGGAGTGTTTTATATTTATATTTATTCCAAATATCCATAGCTAAAAATTAAAATCCATAGCCCAAAATAAGTATTCTGATAACTCATTTTTACAAGCCACCGTTTCCAAATCTATACCTTACTCTAAACTGATGCACGCAATAGAAATAAAAACCTGAAGTGTTACTGCTCAGGGTGCTACCAGTGGAGAGTACACTGATGGATCATGGCACCTAATAAATGTTTTAATAGAGATAGCTCATGGAGGCCCTTTCGCTAGCAGAAAAGCAGCGCCAGTACAGAGAGAAGCTAGACTACCATAGAGACACTGTTTACAAGGGTTAGAAATATGGGAAGAAAGAGAATTTCGGAAGATGGACCACGAAAAGCAAGAAAGAAAAGAAGAAACTGATGGGAATGAGCAACCACCAGTAAAGATAGAAAACGACGCTTTGAAGCTGTGAAGGGCACTCCTCAATCACCAACTGATTCTGACAAACATTTGTTACTTGCTTATCCTGAGCCTTCAGGTAACGATTGAAGAGGGAGAAGGGTTTTAGCAAAAACAAAAAACAATCAGACGTGCAAATTTCTCAAATGATTTCAACTCAAAGTAGGAAGTAAGTGAAGTTTGTGTGATGCGTGCACTGCACCAATTTTTTTTGTAATGTTAATCATCGAACCATGCAAAAAAAAATATATATATATATATACTATAGAGAGAAAACTTATATACTCACAGCATACTTATAACTAGTGAATCAGAATTATTTATAATCCTATTAATAAAAATAGTAACAGCATATTTTTTTTTAAATGTCAAATTATAAGAATTTATACATTGTGTACAAGAATTCTACGAAAATTATACATGATTCAGTTTTTATTAATTTTTATTATTTCATTCCTTACACGTCTTTTATCGTTCTTCAAGTACGTTTAATTTTTCTAATGTGTCGATTCTACAAAATTTCCTCTATTTTCTTTTCCATCACTTATAAAATAAATTCTTTTTTTTTTTTAATTATATATTTATTGTAATTTACAACTGTACAAAATAATACAATAGGTAAATATGTAGTATGTTTCATATACACTTGAAAATCTTGGGAAGGAACCACCCATTGGTGGTACTTCAAACATTAATTTAAATTAGTGGCCATCTTCTTTTCAGACGCCTCGGAGGATTATCAGGGATTGTTAAGGATGAAAGATTGAGAATTAATGGGTTAGGATGGTTAAGGAGTTTGGAATAAAAAGACGCATATCTGTTTTGGGTCAAATCTGCAACGAATGGGATGTTAAAGTCTTTATGAATGAGTTTATTTGTGACGTAATAAGGAGCATCAAGGATTTTACGTAGGATTTTGGATTGTAACGATTGGATGCGGGAAGAATTTGATGGTTTGGTGGAGCCCCAGAGCTCAATGCCATATGTCCAAATTGGTCCGATTATTGTAGTGTATACTAATATTTTGTAGTGAATGGGAAGTTTAGAGCGTTTGTCAAGTAAGTGTTGTAGCAATCGGAATCTACAAGCAGTTTCTTGTCGTTTCAGTTTTGTGTGTGGATTCCAAGTATGTCTCTTGTCAAGATGGAGTCCTAAGTATCGAATCTGTTCAGCAGGCATTAGTTAAAATAAATTCAAGTTAAAATATAAAAGAAGTGATGGTGGATGATTCCCATGAGTCCAGAATTAGCCCTTCTGCCATTTTTGCCACGCCCTTGATATCAACACAGAATTCCTCCACGAAGCTCCTTGTAGTTCCTTGGTATAGTTCCACGAGCTCTGAACCAGAGGCCTCTCACAGAACTTTTCTTTAAAAAAAGGAATACATTTATTATAAATTTCCTTCTTCTCCCCATCTATTTTATTAGCCTGGTCAAGGTTATTTCTTTCATATCTCACTGTAGGATCCAGAATAAATGCCGACTTTGGCAAAGCAATAATATCGTCATATCGCGTGGATCCCTCCGAATCTATGCAGTTGAAGCAGGCAAAACGCCTTTGTCTAAGGAGCTTCATCAATTCATACTTTACTCTGCGTGTTACGAGGACGGAGTTGTTGGGGGCATTTTCCGAGTACATGTGCTGGTGTTTCAGGCTCTCTGTTGCATTTGCGACAGAGGGACCCAACTTCTATGACCTGCCCGCTGATGCCTAGGACTCCACCCTGGGGTGCATAATTGATGTTTAGTTTCAGGGGATTGGACCATTTCAGAATTATTTTGGAACGTTAAAAAGTGGCGAGAAATAAATTATCTCTAGTCTGATACTTCCATAAGAGAAGACTGACTAACCTAAATATTTTATGTAAATTCATGTGTGTATTTAACCGTACATATTGCTGCCAGCGGAGAATGATGACGTAACTGTAAAATTTAGTGAAATTGACTCCATTGTCTTGGAGGACTCAAAAATGTATTCACTAAATGTTTTTAAATCCATAATTATCCTTATAAAATTTCTCTCATGGCGAATCTATTTAGTAATATTTTGTCGACTAACAATAATAAGAAACTTGTGACTGCATTTTTGAGCCCGCCATCACAATCATGATAATTTCACAAAGTTTAAAGCTGCGTCATTATTCTACAGTATTACGTGCTCTTCATTTTATTCTGCAATATAAAAATGTGAAGTGACTTTGAATAAATTATGTTGCCCCTCGATTGATGTGCATAGTTTCCTTCATGAGTATTACCGAATTTTCTCAGTATTAAAATTCATTTTGACGGTAACACTCCTCACACAAAAGTGTTGTGCAAAAGTTTTTTCAAAATGTTGAATGTAAGTCCAAAAACTTACAATTGTGCATACTAAAAACGTATGAGAACATGAGAACTTCCAGTGTCAAAATTAATTTTTTGGAATTCTGACGGTCATGGAACAATAGAAACGGTCAAACAATAATACAATGATTTAATAATTATTCTAGTTATACCATTGCTTAGTTAATATTTTACTCATGTTATAAAAATATTAATGGATTTACTAAATAATTATAATTATTTTCCAATTTCCTAATTCATGTAGCGACCAACATATTTTGAAGTTTGAGGTTTTTCTTAAGGTAAAACTCTTCTTAATCGCGAGGCACCCACGCCCAGTTTATTGCCTACCGTAAAATGAATCATTTTAATCATAATGATTAGTATGATAATATATAATTAAATTATAGAGTATTACTGAATAATGAAGGAAGAAGTAGAGCCCGCCGAAGGAGATATACAGCCAGGCTAGACCGTAGAGCCGAATGCAGGTCAGCCGATATTTCGAGCTTACAGGTGACCAGGTCAGCTACCCCGGCCCGTCTCGTATCCAATAGATCACTGCCCCTTCCAATATAGCCGCTCCTACTCCACCATAATGCTTTTAGGGTCGCTAATAATATATTGAATATGGAATAAACGTTTATAAAATAAGAATACTTTATTTATAAATAGTACATTTCTAAACAGTGAATATTATTATTATGAATGAATATTATAATAAGAAAGAAAGTGAAAAGCCATTGGCATAAATACTTTAGATAGTACGAAAACCTCACTATTATATATCATATAATACATGTGTGAATATAATTATGACTACTAAAATAAACAATTGTTGCAATTTTTATATATCTGAATCCATAGGAAATGACGTAGTTTAATTCTCAGTTTCTATATCATGTTTTATATACCCTCTACCTGGTCGTTTCTGACTTACTGTGTACGGCCCTATTCTAAACATAGTGGAGGACAAGATTTCATTTCATAGGACCACCACAGAAATAGTTGTCGAACTTCTAGGCCGGATCCGAACCGGCGCCGCTTCAGTCATGAGGCATAGTTACTTTTCCTCTCTCGGCTACAAAAGGATCCCAGAGGATAGAAAGGGTGGAGAGGAGGGGGGTTATCTCCATTCTGAATTTTGGGGTGTCATATTTTTTTTTTTAAATTAAAAATCCCACCTACAACTGCAGTTTCCAATACTTAACTTTCTCTCAGTAACAGTTACATTAATAATAACACAATTCGACACAGATTTAATGATTCGAGAATAAAGCAGTCAGTGCTCAGGAAATAATATGATATTATTTATACTAATATATTTAGGATTTATATAAAATTGCAATATAAAACTGAATAAAATCCACTTTGTTTTCTAAATAACTTTTGCTAATTTTCAAACGATCTATAATACACACAGTCAATTCTTTCTTAATAATAAAGCTTATTTTATGTAGAAAGAACAACTTTTTAACTCACAGCATGCCAAACTTATTATTAACTTAAAATTATTTTAAAATAATCGATAAACTAGAACGTGAATGAGGGAGGTAAGGAAAGGAGGGAGTGTCCTAGTTCTGATAATTAGTAAAACATTATTCAGAAAATCGTTTATAAGTGCAATCTAGAGATGACAGTTTTCCCAAACTGTTTATAAAATGTGAAAATTCAGAGAATAATTTCTAAATCTTCAATAAGCAGGGAAATCCAGTAAAAATCGTAGGGCAATTTTAGTTAAGTTACGTTTTGCACGTTCATCGATCTCTTGAAGAGAGATAGAATCATTTATTTTTGAATAGCTTAAACGTTTAGGGTTCAGTAATAACGGATTATAAGATGAAGTTTATGGTGTAAAATTGTCTCCAAAACAGATCATACTTATTGTTATATATATTCCCATCAACATTTTAATGGAATATAATCAAAAAATAGACCAAGGATCGAGAATGACAGTTATAGATCAGTAATGGCTTTTTTTTATGACAGGGATAAAATCCGTATCATGAAATTGTAACAAAATAAAACGTAAATATCTTTAAAATAAATATATTTTTTCAGTTTCTTATGACTGGTAATTATTTATTAAATAAATCAAAATTGTATCCTTGTATAGTGCCAACACTTTTTATTTTATCAATAGTCCAACGTTTCGGCCATCCTCAAGGACAATCCTCAATATAAATTCTCACCTCACGTCAAAATTTAAAAATTGTTTTGCAGGTTAATCTGTCCTAGTCATTAATTATAAGTCAAACACACCCTATTTTCTAAAAAAATCATAAATATTTAAAACTTTTAATTTTCAATTTATTCACACTATAAACATGGTACTGGTAATATAAACCATATAAACATGGTAGTGATAGTGTGGATAAATTGAAAATTAAAATTTTAAGTATTTATGAATCTGAAAATAAAATAAATAATTAATTTTATAATTATAATTAAATTAATTAAATAATTAATTATATATAATAAATAGGGTGTGTTTGACTTATCATTAACTGGGCAGAATAGCCTGCAAAGCAATTTTTAAATTTTGATGTGAGGTGAGAATTTGTACTGAAGATTGTCCTTGAGTATGGCTGAAATGGTCGAAACGTTGGACTATTGATGTAATAAAAAGTGTGGAGACTATACAAGGATACAATTTTTATTTATTTAATAAATCTTTAAAATATTTTAATTGCAATTTATAAGAATATTTATATGTTTAAAGGTTTTTGGTTTTCCGTTTGGACCAATGAGAACACTAAGACGCGACGCCTATTCCTGATAGGAGCGACCACTAGGTTAGTCGCTAACGGGGCACTAACTCGCTGATCCAATGAGGGAACCTCTCACCACTCAACAAGTTAACATCCACAGCCATCAGGTCACTTAGTGGCATTGCCATTATCCTCAATGTTCGTCTATATTATCCTCAAGTTTCTGTTTTGTCATCAAAAGAAAGCGATTGCTATAGAACAAATTGCTGCAAAATGTAATGGTATTCTTAACATGTTACACAAAATAGTGATAGTCTGTCTGATATTCTTAAAATAACTGTCCAATTGCAGATATTACTCTACCTAAATAGGTTCTAACGAACATGAAATCCCGAATTTTCAGAGATAAAAAAACCTCACGTCTGATAAAAAGTAGCATATTCTCAGTCATTGAATACAAGAGCCTATGTTAACCTATTTATATTACTTTACAAAACTGGTAATCCCCATCATCTGCCAGCAGATTCAATCCTATTATTTAATTTCCAGCCGTTTTGTATCCCTTTCCTCATTCCCTTTCCTTATCCCTTTCCTCATTCCCTTTCCTTATCCCTTTCCTCATTCCCTTTTTACAATGCATTTCAAATGCAGCATAAGAGGTTCCACCCATTCTTGTTAACTACTCCTGATATATTAAACCCTACACACCCATGGGGCTTTATATTACTAACACAAGTCAAATTAATTTCGGAAGGAGCTTTTAACGGTGAAAAGTGGTTTTGTTTAATGATATAATCTTTATACAGGAAGCCATTCAATTACCGTTAAATTCCGAAACGAGATCTTTTGCTTTCACTTTAACTTCAACTCCTCAAGATTACTATGTTGTTAACCATTCCGCAATTTTAATTTTGAAGCGTTTGTCTAGTATAAATTAACATTGTAGAAACGATGGGGTAGTTGATTTACGTTTCAGTCTTGTATGAGGATTTTGAGCGGTTTGTTCAGAAGTTCTACAAGTTGATCTGTTTAACTGTAGTTGTAAAATTTTATTGAAGGATTACGTACAACAGTAATTATTGATGATATATTATTTTATTCTTCGTAGTAGCCCTCAAAGGTGTGTACCTATTTGAGCCTATTCAATATAATGCAAGGCAGTGTAGTATACATCGTGTAGTATACAACATCCTAACTAAACCAACTAGAGTGAGAAAAAGAAGCTTTGTACGTTGAAAAATCGTTTGGTGGAATTTCATAGATTAAATTTCTATACAAAAAGCCATTGGACTACAGGTAAATTCAGAAACTAAAAATCCGTTGGTTTTTGTTTAAGCTCAATCCCTTATGTCCAGAAAAGGACAAAACTCTAATGATTAAAATTATATTAACAGTTTATGATTAAAATTTAAGTTCAGAGAGTTTGCCTAATATAAATAGAAATGTTAGAAACGGCAGGTTTGTTGTTTACTTTTCAGCTAGTATGAGAATTTCGAACGATGTTTGTTGGACGAATCTAAGGAATTCTTACAATTAACAATTGTAAAATATTACCAAGGGCTTGCGGACAATGGGAGTATTGATAATACATTTATTATTCCACCAAGCAGTGGCCCTGTAAGATATGTCTTTATTTTAACTTTTTACAAAATTGTAAGTAACAAGTAATGGGTGAATGGAAAAGCGTACCTACATGTGATTTTTTTTTTATAAGTATGGTATATTTTATCTAGAGACAGATATCCAAGAAGTAATCCATTATGCAATATTAACACCCACGAGTAATCGGCATATGTGAGGACAGTGTTAAGATGTTTGCAAAGAGTGATTTGAGGTATCAACTATATATATATATACCATGCACTAAATGTTACATAAGATTTTACCCAAACTGGTGAAAGTGCTGTTTAAATCATCTATAACATTTATTTAATTGAATCCTATAGAAATTAAGTAAAACAACTTTAGTTTTTGTCAGATTTTAAAGTTTACACAGAAATACAGATTCAGTAATTTGATAATTACCTATATAATTCAGTTTCACAACTTTGGAATACATCTAAACTGTTCTATGAAATTAGAATAGGCTAATTAAGTTATTCATAAAATTCATTTATCATGGTATATTTTTAAGAAGGCAATGAAGAACTCACTCAACCTTGTGACAGTGGTTAATAGTATGGTTAATAATATGATATTGGTCTCAATAAGATTTTATTTATTTATTTATTTTTTTATTATAATATCAGGGTGTATATTTCAATATCGAATTGTTAACTATTTATTTTTTACTATATGTTTTTATTATTTAGAAATCAAGGGTGAAACTACAGCACTTTTCTTTTTCTTTTTTATTATTATATCTTATATTGATTATGACATTACTTATGTAAGCAATGCTAAGGTTAACAATGATATATCCTATCCGAAATAGAAAATCCAAATTGAAACCAGAAACTACTGTTCTTATTTTCAAAATAAAGTCTTAAGAATCGAAGTGGATGCTCTAAGTTTTGTAAGAAGTAGCCAATTGCATCAGGAATTGCAATTTGAGTCATTAGAGGATTACATTAAAAATGTTTCATGAAGTTCCACTCCCAGTAGTCGACAGTTAAAGGAGCAGTGACCTACAACCTGGGAAACCCATCCTCAACCCGAAGACTGAAGCCCAGACTGCTGCAGAACAATCTGTTATAAATTTTAATAAATATAAAATTAATTCATAGTCACACTACCTCAGAGGGCAATTGTTTTGTTAAATCTTCGAATGTCGTTTTTTTTTTTGTTATTAACTTTACTTTTCTCTATAATTATTTTTATCGATATATTTTATCTTAATTTTTAACGTTGTAATTAGGGATGACTTTTTTACAAGACTAAGACTACCTCCCCCCCAAATAATCTAATGTTAAAAAAAAAGTAACTATGATATCAACCATGTAAGGCCACCAGGCCAATGTGGTATTGAATAAAAACCGTCATTACTTGCTAATTTAACAATTTTGTGCCAGACAATTGGCATTCAAATGTTCATTATAATCATTTGTAAGGCTGTCTAGATGTCCCAAAATAGAATTTCATTGTAATAATAAGAGGCGTTCGGTTGTAGAACATGGAAACTTCAATTTTTTATGGATTGAGGTTATTTGCAGCACCGGATTTTTTAGGGCTAATATCATAAATGATAGGTAGAATCTTTAGAAAACTTGATCTCTTAAAAGAAGATTGTTGATATTAAGTTATGGTAAATGATCCTTTGCTGAAGACAAAATATTATAATTAACAACAATTTTAGCATTGTAAAAGATTTCATTAAGTCAGCTACCATATTTCACGCCCGAATATAACATATTATATTTCCACATAAAATTGTACTCAACTTTTAAATTCATAATTATGAAAAGTTCCCAATTCATTAATTTTAGAATAAAGTGAAGAAAATACTAAGATATAAGTTGACCTTGCGGTGTCTTGAATAATGTATCTGTCAGAGGAAAAGTGTAAGCTAGACAAATCTAAGGCATTTATGAAGTCTGGGAGTAGCCGGGCCCTAAGCTCCTTCCAACTGAAAACAAACTCGAGACAATAAATAGCTTCTCTGCTGTATTGGGCTACTCCAGGTTCTAATCCCAGGCTGAGAGTATCCTCCTCTCTATGCCAATTCCTTCCAGTGGCTTTATCCTTGACAAATGTCTTTGCAGGGTATATGACAATCTTATTGCGCAGTAGGATTAGTAATGCAACAGTTCAGTGGTATTGTTGCGAATATCAACAACAAGCTATATCTTAATGCTCAAAAATGCAACTATAAAAACAAGTATTATTCATATAAATTGCAATAAGATAAAAAAAAACAAGATAAATAAACTACTAGAAAAAAATGTATCTCAGAAACTATGATGTCTATATGCACGCATATCGAAGCTACGCAATTGTGCCGTCAAGTAGTAGTTGACAATGTGGGGGAATTAGAAACTAAATAAAATATGTATATATACAACAAATTCTGAAGTCTCTGTTTCATTTATTCGTTGTTATCTATTGATGATTTCTGTAAATTTGCTTAATTGATCAAACGGTTGTTAGTAATCACTAGAGAGGAGAGGTATGAAGGAGTGAAATAGAGGGAATAATGTATTGAATGAATTTGAAAATTGTTATTTGGCTTTGTGTGAAAAGGAGGAAAACAAATATATGCATATAAGAAAACAATATTTATAGTGTACTGATTATTGTTTGAAAAATGAAAAATGTTAATGTATTGTAGTGTATATATGTCCAATTATGATGAGTATGTATGTCCAGGATTGATGGGTTTGCTGTGTGTTATAGCAACCCAGTTTATTTGAGCAGCATCGCCAGATAAAACATTTCTCTCTGTTTTGAGATTGCTAAAGTGAGATATACTATTACAGTGTGCGTCAATGAAGCTTTGTACTTTGGAGACCTTATGATAAGTCATTGGACGAAACTGCTCCCTTTGGTTATCAAAAGTTGTTCCAGAGACTAAATAATTGACATTCGTTATTATCTGATCACACGTTACATATCTTTATGTAATTTTTTTTTTTTTACAAAAATAATACGGCGCAACAGTATAATAACTTACATACACAGTGAACACGAAAGCCTCAATTGTATTTTTGTTGCATACCTCAATTAAAAACTAAACGAAGCTAACAACAATGTTTATTAAGTACAGCTACAGAAATACATACATACTATTAGCCTATCAACATATTCAATTTACACAAATTATTCACTTTAAGAAAATGATGAGATTAAGAAATCAAAAGAGACATGATGATGTTTTTGGTCAATAATAAAATTTAAGTTTAAATGGATACAGAATAAAACATTTCGAGGATTAAAAATGACATGAAGACAGTGAGATGAAATGAGAGCGATGAATAAATATTTTTAAAATATGAAGAAGATGGTTAGGGTTGCGGTCAAATAGAACAAAATAGTTTCAACTATTTATTGTCCGACCTTTCGCCCTACTTTTCAGGGCTTCATCAGGGCTGTTCAAGGCAATATTTTAAGTTATTCTTATATAT
>NW_027115188.1:0-3958 GCF_000696795.3 Halyomorpha halys | reverse complement strand
ACTCAAGAAGATATTTGCAATGGTCTACATCACGATTGTTTAAAGAATAAGGAAAATCAACAAGAGATTATTAAGTTAAAAATTGTTATTGTAACAATATTTATAATAAATAAAGCCTATTTAATTTGTTTAAATCACGTTTAAACTTTAAAAATTGTCAGTAAATATAGAAGAGCACTTTATCTGAAGGCATTAGAAGGGTGGGCGGAGTTGAGAACAAGAAGAAGAAGGAACAGAGGACAGAACATACCTATGCCATTTTGGAGAGACAAAAGGAACTGTAGCTAGGGCAATATGTGTAATGGGATTTTCGTGTCTGGATGGAATGTAAACCAGCACTAACTGGCATCTTCACAACTTGCGCTCTTCAGTGCTCTGTCGTATTCAACCAAAGCATTTTGTGCATAAAAGATTCTGTTTATGAGCAGAAAGACAACAACATTCAGTGATTAAGAAGAACAGGGAATTGATGAAAAATATTTTTCCTCGACCAAAGAGCGATTAAAAAAAATTAATAAATAAATAAAAGAAAAAGAAAAAGGATTTCATATACAAAATTGGCACAACGAAAGCCATGGATAGATTTATTTCTTTGTAGAAATTTGTTTTTTTAAGTGTTTAGTTAAAAGATATTTTAAGGGAAACCTTAGCAACTGACTAGTTATTCTTTATTTCATAATAAAACTCATTTTCAATTAATTTATTAGAATCTTAGATTTAAACTCACATTTCTTTTTTCTGACCACCTAAAAAAGATAAATGAATATTTACAAATTAATATATACAAAATGAAGAAAGGAATGTATATAAGTTGGCAAACTAATACATCTTGTTTTAAACTAACAGCAATGCATTGATACAATTTATATTAGAAAAAACATATTTTTGTAAAGAGTATATAGGTTTTTGTAACTAATAGATGAAACCACAAAGAATAGATGACTAGATGAAAGGAAATTGCTACTAGTGATAAAATCACAGACAGCATTTCCAAGATGCTTATGTAATACAATTCGTGCAGACCTGAAAAAAAAATCAGATGAAATATATATTAAAAAAATCTAAATTTTATTTATTCATTCATTGATTTATAAGCAAATATAACCTCCATTTGAAATGAATGGATTTTCTCTACATATACAACATGTTAACTTTTCGGGGGAACCTTTTCTTTTTTGATCTTCACATAAAAAAACCGAAACTGCTTTTATTGTTGCATAGAATTAGACAAATCACTCTGTTAATTTAGAATTAAGAGCAAAAAGCAGTATATTGGTTAACATGTACATACAGTAACGTTTATTTTTTTATTTTTCAAATTATTATTCTGAAGATGGAGGGGCAATGATTACACTGAAACGATACATGTTGAAGTAATAGACAAAATAAATTGATAAGTTATGAAAGTCATTATTGCCTTTGAATCAATAGAACCAAGTAGCTACATTGAATATAAAATTCAATAAACCTTTTAAAAAATTATTTTATAATGCCACTAAAAAACAATGGAGTAATTAAAATAAAAAAATGCTTGACCAAGGTTGAGTTCACATTTTTCTTAAGTTATACATACAATACATAATACTATATACATTCATACATAATACATATACATAAATACATACAAAATCCAGTTTATTTTTTACCACTGTGATCTTAAATATATTCATATTGGGGCTTTTCATAATATAACTAATAATTAATTAATTCCTGAATCACACTAAGATTACATCCCTATAGGTTTCCTTAATATTATAATTAATAACAAGATATATCAAGAAAATCCTCGAAATGATAATAAATTACCACAATGATTCATAAATTGGGAAAAAAAAGAATTTAAAAAATATTATCCGGGTAAATCTAAGAGTTGTAAAATTTAAAACAGTTTTACATTGTAACTAGGGTAAAGATAGAACTGTTTAAAATTGACAATAATAAGAAGGAAATGATACAAAAATGTTTACGAAAGAGATACAATTATGATGAGTTTTCATTATTATATAATTTTGAAAAAAATGTGAGCTAAATATAGTTCAAAGGTTTTTTCTTGACTAATGTTATAAAATAAATAAAAATGAGCAATCAGAATGAATTTTTTTATAATAAAATAATTTTGTTAATTAAAAATTCTCTATTACAATACCAGACAAGCACGTTTTAACATTAAGATTATAATCCAAGACTTCGGTTCAAGGACCCAAATCTGGTAGTTCTAATCTTATGTGATTCTATGTACTATTACTAGGGTACTTCCAAGTTCTAAATTTTGAAATTCTGACTCAGAATTTGAAGGGCATTGAATATTGAATCAATATTATTTATTTTGTTCTCAACCGTTCAACAACGACGTTTTACGCCTTATTAAATGATCCAAGCTGAATTTTGTTAGACACCAATTTTTCATTAGAAGGTTATCTAAGATTATATTGAACTTATTAAGAAGTTAAGGAAAATTCTAGTGATGTGCTTAGTAAGTGGAAATTTATCAATAAATGGTATTGAAAAAAGACCAATATTAAGATTTGGATGTAGTGTAAGCAGAAGCTATGGTACACGACTACTTATTCATGGTTTTAGGTTAGTACCGGCTACAGTAGAAAATTCATATTTAGTTCAGATATTAGATGAATTGTGGCCCAAGAAACCCTCCCGACCCCACCCCACTTCTACGTAGTGAGATATGATCATTCATTTGGTAATACGAAATCAGGTTAAATGCTACCTGGCCAGGTCACCTCTTCGGTCAAGAAATAGTAGTACCTTATTAAGAAGCATTATTTAGGACTAAATTATATTTAGGATCTTATGAATATATGAACTGATCATGAGAATAGGTGTAAGTAAATAAAATAATTAAATATACTTAGCAAAAATTTAAATCTTCTTGGACTCTGACTTAAGAGAACTACCCTCGCATTTCAAAAAGTGTTCTATGTTAAACGATCTAGGGACCTTTTTCTTTTCACCAGCCAATATCATGTATCAATTGAAAAATTAAAACGTTGTCTTGCAAAATATAATAAGCATTGGACTCATAAGGGAATTAAAGGCTGAATTTCCTTATACTAGTTCTCTAAATAAGGTATTTGAAGTCAATTGATGGCATAGAGATTTTTGTAAAGTAACGTTCAGTAGTGAAAGACACTAGTATGAACGTTAAATGTAGTTCAATAATCCAACAAATCTGTTTGCAAATCAACAGCGACGTGACAGCCATCACTTGACTTACCCTTTTCAAACCATATTAGAACAGTCAATTTCCGAAATATTACGGAAGCAGGAAAACATTAAGGGTGAATCCTGTCATACCGTAGCCTACTTCCTACTGTCAAGGCGGGCTAAGAAAAGGTTGGACTATTAGTAAAGCATAAACCCGGTAGTTGGTGGTTATATCGAGAAGACTGTATAGACGGAATATCGACATGGCGTTGGGACAATACTCAGCTAATGACAGCAATCAGGAGCAGGAATGGAGCTAAGCGATAGTTGTCGTGACTGGCAGCGACTGTTGTAAATACCGCGCGGGTTCGAATCAATGCTAGAACACATCAGGTCATTTTCTCGACTCTAATAGCGCCCTTTCTGCATTTACAACTCATTCAGCATAACAAAAAAGTGGGTTTATGATCCTTCTGACCAGCTGATATCATGTCACATTAACTGACGATTTACTGTTAAAAATTGAAAAAAAAAAGTGCAATAATGACCACAGTTTACTCTAATTAATTATAACCTGTCATAATTAGAAACAAAAATATTATTCATGTGAAAATTCACTGCGGGCATAGCTAAAACTTTAAAAAATAAGCATTAATTAGGGATTAGTATTCATAATTTTTTTCAAAATATCACTATACTCATATACCTACAAATCATATTTCATTTTTGGAAGATTATTGATTGACCGTGTGTGAAGATGAAAGGAATATGGTCCGGGTGCGGTCAAGAAAAACTC
>NW_027115187.1:5490-6182 GCF_000696795.3 Halyomorpha halys | reverse complement strand
ACTAAGAACCTCTGTTTATCAGGAACTGCAGAGAAAACCTGATGTTCCAATTTCAACTCCTTCTATATTTCATTTTATATTATCACTTTAGAAATAAGCGGAACAATAACTTTAATTAAATTTTTCAACATTTAATAATGTATTGATATTTTGGGTATAACTGGAGTTAAAATTAAAAAAAAAATTACTTTCTATCATAATTTTAACATATCTACACATTTAGGTCATTATCATGATAATGTTTGATAAGTAACGAATCGTTAATCATTATTCTAAGAGGTTCGAAGTTCAGACGGTTTTAAAACAAGGAGATTCCTAATCACCTATGTTATTCAATCTATCACAAGAATTGGTTATTAAAAATAAGGTTTATTTTATACCCCCGAAAAGGGTTTTATTTTAGGTGTTGAAATACAGTTGCTTGGGTATGGGAATAAATACGTATAAAACAGAAGGTGTAGTTAGCAGTAGAAAAAGAGCGAGAGCAATTTCGGTGATAGAGATTCTGACGGAAATTTATTTGAACAGGTAGATAGGTTTAACTATTTAAGTTCTATGCTAACCACAGAAAACAAATCGACGAAGAAACAAAAGCTAGCTCAATGGTAGAAAATGCTTGTTATTTTTCAATTTTGAAATTGCTTAGCTTGTCCCTTCTGTCCAAAAACCTAAAATTTGGAATTTAAACTAAA
>NW_027115187.1:5090-5440 GCF_000696795.3 Halyomorpha halys | reverse complement strand
CTTACTTTAGATAATTATTTTACATTGTAAACAAATAATAAATGGATTAGATTCTTTGATTGCTAATAACATATATTGAAATCTCAACTTTATATTCTTGGATTTTTTAAATAAATCTTTCGTTTAACTTGTGGTCTTAATTAAAAAAAATATCAATTTTCATTAAACACATGATCAACTACAATTTACAAGTGATATAAAACAATTTAATATAAATATGTAATAATAAATCACATTTATTTAAAATGAGGACTGCTTACTTCCTTGGATCCCAAGCATTTAAAATGGGGACTCCTTAGTTCCTTCGATCCCAAGCCCTTGTCTCAACTTGCAACTAAGGATCTGAAGAT
>NW_027115187.1:2051-3494 GCF_000696795.3 Halyomorpha halys | reverse complement strand
TATATAAACTTTTCAGTAGGAATGATCCTGCTAGTAATGCAGCTAATAATGTAGTATCCCTAATGAAAATCAAGGATGTACTAGAAAAGCGTAAATAAAATAAAACCGATGAAACAGACAATACGTGTACCGATATATTTTGAAAATATTCCTACGAATCTACTTAAAAAAAAAAAAGAAAGGTATGCTAGTATTTAACAATAATATCTAAATCGAATGATATAAATAGATAATAAAAGCATAACGTACCTACACTAATTCCAGGAACATGGGATATTAAAATCTGCAAAGAATTTTGCTAAGAAAAATTTTCCTCGAGTATTAGACTCGCGTACGACAGTTACTTTATGATTCATTCCGACCTGCATCCCGCCATAATCTCGTCATGTTCTTCTAATATTTTTTTGCCACTCACGTTAAGGGAAGAATAGAGCCTAAAGGTTTTTGAAATTATATTTGGTAAGTATTTCGATTATCAAGTATTGCGTAATATATTAGTAATATGTTCGTAACACCGAATTAAGGGATTTTTTTTATGATCCTCTTCCTGGCTTTTTCAGACATACAGGGAGTTATTTAGGGTGAGCAACACATTCTAATTATGACGGGGGGGGTCATTATATTTTGCAAATTAATTCGAGTTCAGTTCTCATTTAGATAGATTTTAATGAGCTGTCATAAATAGTAATGTAAACATAATAATAGACATAATTAGACATAGAAAGAAGAGTTTTGAAAAAAAAAATATATAATAAAAATTTACATAGTTAAAACCAATTTTGTGTCACCAAATGATTTTAATATTGCATAAAATACATAAAACACTTTTCTTTTTTAATCCACGATTTATAGGAGATGATTACAGGTTTCATAAAATATGTGCCTTGAGGTGTGGCGTATTCCGATAAGTAATGAGCTGGAGGCTTGTTGCCATCGAAGGCCGTGTTGTAACAGCCCCAATAAATTATCTACTTCAGGATATTTATGATCCTTGTTGCGTCCTTGCCTTTTTCCAATGAATTGTGTTAGCTCTCTGCTTGGCGTTTTATCTAGTAACGAGTCATAAATTCTTATTAAAAAAAAAATAAAGGTTCCTAAATCTTGCACAAAAAAATGAAAATCTTTGAAAACAACCACAAGAGATCTCAAGTGGAAACAAAAAATATCGTATAGACTATTGTTTTATTGCGTACGAAAAAACAACTGATTCTTGAGACTAGCCGACCGAAGTGAAACTTCTGGAAATAATATATTAAAGTTTTATTATTTATTATATATTTTTTTTAATTGATAGATTTATTTATTTATAGATATTACAATCTGCCACACAGTTGTGGGCAATAGGTAATTGTACTTCAATCATTGTTTTATATTAGCAGATCCCCCTATTTAGATGTCTCGGAGGATTATCAGAGACTGTTAAGGATAAAATTAGGATTATTA
>NW_027115187.1:0-401 GCF_000696795.3 Halyomorpha halys | reverse complement strand
GAGCTTCCGTCTCGATTGTGTTGATAATAGTGGACACATCCAGCATTTAATTGAGCACCATTTTGAAAACTTTATAAAATTGTTCATAAAAAAAATTCTTCATTTATAATCTCTACACTTTCTTGAGACTAGTTAAAATTGTTTAAATAAATAAAATTTTATCTATTTTAGTCTAAGAACATTTTTTAATCCTTTATATGTCCGACGTTTCGGCCAATTCAGCCATCAAAAACAGTCTTAATCCAATTTTAGATGCACATAATTTAAAAAATAACTTTATGCAGACTAATCTGCATTTATATCAGTCCAAAAATTACCTTTATTAGTCAGTTGTTCAACATTAATCAGTCTACCATCTTTGTTAGAATTTATCCCAAACGTTCTTAACATCTTGTTCTGAT
>NW_027115186.1:8035-9004 GCF_000696795.3 Halyomorpha halys | reverse complement strand
TTGTTTTTATATTTATAATTAGCAATAAATAATGCTGTAGACGTCTACTATTGCCATGGAAATATAAATGAATTTTTAAAACATACGTCTTATGAATTGTATACTAAACACCCTCTTAATTTTTTTAAAAACTTCCTTCCTGATGAATTATGACATATGGATGGCGGGAGTTATCCAACTAGTTACCACCCAATTTGAACAAGAGTGAGAAGGTCGAGTTTTCATTCGTTGGAGCCGTTAAAAAATAAAAGTCAACGCACCCTTGCTTGGATTGAATCAGCGCATCTGTAGTTACGAGGTTGCTAAGATGGCACCTTAACTCTCCCGCCAATAACCACCTCTAACCACTATTTACCACCTCATCTGCCAAGTTACAGATGGATGACGGACTTCACATAGAGGATATTAGCACACACATACTCGGGATACTTTTCATTTTCTTTTTTTGGAGTTTCGGAACATATGTTATTCTTACAAATTGTTTTTATGATAATCATGGGAAGAATTAATCCATATGTTTTATGCAAATCTGGATAAACCAGGAAGGAGGGTAAAACTAGGCACTATGAACTTTTTTTGTGTCAATCTTTACCACACTTACCTACGTACTTAAATAAACGAAATGAATCAATAAACCCCTAAAAAATATAATTTATAGGCTTGAGATTCAGGTTGATATTGATTAGCCATTTAAAGATTTGAATCTTCAGGGTTATCAAGCGACATTCGTTGGAGCCGTTAAAAAATAAAAGTCAACGCACCCTTGCTTGGATTGAACCGGCGCCTCTGTAGTAACGAGGTTGCTAAGATGGCACCTTAACTCTCCCGCCAATAACCACCTCTGGTAAATGTGATGGAAACAATACCACTTTATGACTTGAAAAAGTTTTAGGCAGGTTGATTATTGATTATACGAATAAATAATAACTAGAACGTTTAAAAAAGGGAGGAATTTCGTCCGTATGACGT
>NW_027115186.1:2475-4224 GCF_000696795.3 Halyomorpha halys | reverse complement strand
GTGATGAGCAATCGTACGTCAATTATCCATTTTGAAAGCCTATATTATAGAAGACTGGTGATTCAAACAAAATATCAGCTATAAAATATTGGGATATCCGATTAAATTTTAGCATATTTACGGCTCACTAATTTACTTACAGTAAATTAAAAAAAACAGCTTTGCTTGAAGGTTTCTACTATTTAATTTTGACTGGAGGGCAAATCGGAGAGAAACTGAAAATGGAAAAATACTAAGTTACCATGATACTGCGAGTCACAAATTTTCTCCTCTTTTCCCTTTAATTAGCAAGATATATGAGTGAAATATACTAATACAACTTAGTGCCAAGGGCATAACCAGGGAACTGGAACGTTGATTGTCCAACTAAAGTATTACACATAAAAACATTAAAACAAAATCTTGTTCAATTGATAAAATGATTTCATCACTACTGGCATAAGAAACGCAAGTTTTCTTGTTATTACTATATTTCAGTTGAAATCCTGCCATTTTTAGAGAATAATCCATAAGATATCGAACATTCAGGATCAAACTCATTAGTGTACTTAGTAAAATTATAAAATATTGTTTCTAAGTTTGCTAATTTAATGACTAGATAGTCACATAAAATGTGATTTGAGTCCAATAATTAAATCTTTTTACATTCGTTACTATTAAATTTAGTATATATTCGCTGGTTGGGGAATTAAATATTCTCCTATATCTAGTCTTTGTTTTGTTTTGTTTTTATCAAAGGATTAACACCTTAATACAGCGATAAGAAATTATATACTAAAATAAGAATGTTTCAATATAAAATAACCATGTGAATTATTCATTACATACGATTCAAATATTAACCAATATACAATACAAAGTCGTACCACAAATCATACATCACTTACAAAAGTAGAGGATAAATTTGAGTAGCTAATGTGTTGTTTAAACATAATTTTTTTAAAAATTGAAATTACATACCTGGCACTACATTAATTCTATTATTATAATTATTTAGCGTATGAGATGACATATATGGATAGAAAATATTAGAATAACTTTCGATAAGTTAATTTTTTAAAAACTTTGATGGTATATACAAATAAAATACAAGGGAGAGTCCTATAGGTATATGGGGGAGGTAGGAGGGAGAAGAACCTGGAAGCCGATTCTGGAATGCCTCCAGGTGTTTTTAGCGTCCCAAATAGAACAGCTCTTGGACAGAAGACAACTGCCAATACTTGAGTAATACATAGGAAAGATAAAATACAGTTAGGGAACCCATTCTATGAGCTGGAATATGGAGCAACTTGTAAATTTAAATTTTAAATGGTGAGAACAATTTAGAAGCTACGGATCGGGCAGACATTTTGTCCAAAAGCAACAGCAGGGCGTTACATACGTGGGATCAACAATTTCAATTAATCTCTTTTTGATGACACTAACTTGAAAAATATTAGTCGCGTGCCTGAGCCCGAGGATTCTTAAATAAAGAAAAAAAAATGTTTACACATTTTTAGAAATTATTGATGTTATCAACAAGTCCTTTGTATAAATGTATTTAATGATTATTATACACCAATCGATTAATTTTTTTGTGCAGGATAAGAACAAAATATTAGTGATCGTGCCAAATAGATTAAAGTGTTGAATTAATTACTAAAACCAAAAGTCGCTAGTAAAGTCCTTATAATGTTATCCAAATCCAAGGTAACTATTGAAAAGTTGAATTTTCGCTCTTTCAGACCATAGAAAATATCTTTTAAATTT
>NW_027115186.1:1061-1396 GCF_000696795.3 Halyomorpha halys | reverse complement strand
TTTTATGTATTGGTTTAGTGGGCTCAATGTACTTTAAACGAAATACCCACAATACTATTAATTTTGTTTTTAAAAATTACCACACTTCTTCTAAATTAGACAGTTGAACAATTTTTTTTTTTTTTTAATGAAACCACTTTCTTTGTTGATAGATATTACAATCTGCCATACAGTTGTGGGCAATAGGTAATAGCGATGAATGAGCACATTCGAATTAAAATAAAATAAAATAAGAATGTAAAATAAATGAAAGAAAAAAAAATCTCTTAAAATATATAAAATAAACAGAAGGATAAAGAAAATCAACATACTCAACTAAGTGCATGAAAAAAAAA
>NW_027115186.1:0-393 GCF_000696795.3 Halyomorpha halys | reverse complement strand
AAAAAAAAAAACTATAAGATTCGTTTTATTTTATTTATTCATTCATTTGTTATATATTTTTTTTTACTATATTTTGAAGCAAACTATTTATTATTATTCTATCATTAGCTGCATTTTTCGGATTGGAAGAATATAGTTGACCGTATGAAAGAAATTTAAAGGAAACATTCCAGGTAACGGTCAATAAAAGTTCAAAACATCAAAAAAAAAAACTATTTAATGTTTACTAGGCAAGTTTCAGTTAAGATAAACATTAATTAGTTTTTTTACTATTTAGTAACTTTAGTAAACGCCACTTGGATTATCTTCCTACATCATATATTTCAGTTTTTTTGTTTTGATTTTTAAAGTATTTTGAATTTTATATTATGTTGTATTGAATTTGTATTTTAG
>NW_027115185.1:5199-5657 GCF_000696795.3 Halyomorpha halys | reverse complement strand
TTATTAGTTATTATTTTTAAAAACTTTGTGAAAATATCATTAATCTGGTGAATAAAAGATTTAATACATGAGGTTATTATCTTTATTAGAATTTTCATCTTCACTGATGATTTGGGTGCTATATCATATTTGACTGGTCATTCAAAAAAATAATAAGAACTATGGGAATAATTCGTTTCTAAATCATGTATAGGTGAATAATTGTAATAATTAAGAAGCCGCTTAAAATAAATAAATAAATATAAATCTACTTTTGATTGATGAACCTGCTCAAAAATAGACGTCGGTTCTTTAATTTTTTCTAATTGTTCATTTTGAAAAATATATTTATTTTTTTAAAGATATACAGTAAAATGTAAGGTAAATATTTAGAAAACATCTAATCGTAATATTTCTTGAGTCTTTATTATCCGTGTATCCAACTGTTCTGATAAATATGCTGTGTGTTGTTAGCAACA
>NW_027115185.1:0-778 GCF_000696795.3 Halyomorpha halys | reverse complement strand
GGTACAAAATTAAATGCGTCTTTTTAAACGAACTTACTTGAAGTTTTTTTCTTTTTTTTATTGTAAAAGTCAAAGCTTTAAACCAAACATGTGTGTGACAAATAAATACGATATAAATCAGAGTTTTTGCTGATGAAACTGCTCCAAAATGTACTATGATTCATTGAATATCTATATTTTTTAATAGAAAAGATAAAATGAAAAATATCACGCACCATATTGTTTTCTTGCACTGACATAAATACAGTCTTCAAAGTATATTATACACAAAGACTAGTGTGTGCATATATTAATTTACTAATTGGGACAAACAAAAAATTATATATAAACAACTTCAAATATGCAAGTGTTCATAATAATCAAACATTAATTATGCATGAGGAATATTAAGAAAAGAGCAATTATTGACTAGAAAATAAGAATAAAAGTTATACATATGTAATAAGTGATAAACTAAACTAAAATGATAAAAAAGTATAAATTATTACTAATTATTACTGTTTTACAAATGGTTATTACTAATAGCCTTTTTTAAAACAGTTGTAATCGATATGGTATTTGAAATATATATGTACAACAGAGATAGACTTTCGTAATGTTTTTAAAGTTTAACGAGAGAGCAAAAAAGAAGTTCTAGATTTATTGCTTTGTGTGGGTAGCGGTCAATATTTATATTAAAAATATTGTACATTTTACTGCCCTTTTATATTATTCAGGATAGTTTATCTCGAAAAAAATTACATCCCCTCCCTCACCCCACGACTTTTCTACCTCATGA
>NW_027115184.1:5494-7329 GCF_000696795.3 Halyomorpha halys | reverse complement strand
TTCTTCACACTAAATTTGATTAAAGGTACTTTTCTTCTAACTACTATTACTTACTTAAAACCCTCAGTTGATATCTCCTTTAATTTTATTACTCTTCGAATCAAAAACAAAGTAGCTACTTCATTACATATTTACTCAAATCAACTAAATTGTCAGGTTTTGGAAAAAATAATTTATTTTTATTTATTTATTTTATGTGATTTACAACTGTACAAAAAAGTAAATACAATAAGTAAATATGTTGTATGTTTCATTTATACTTGAAAATCTTGGGAAGGAACCACCCATTGGTGCATTAATTTAAATTAGAATGTCCCGTGGCCATCTTCTCTTCAGGCGCCTCCGAGGATTATCAGGGATTGTTATGGATGAAGGATTAAGAATTAATGGGTTAGGATGTGTAAGGAGTTTTTAATGAAAAGAGGCATATCTGTTTGGGGCCAAATCTGCAACGAATGGGATGTTAAGGTCTTTTTGGATGAGTTTATTTGTAACGTGATAAGGAGCATCAAGGATTTTACGTAGGATTTTGAATCGATGCGGAAGGAATTTGATGGTTTGGTAGAGCTCCAGAGCTCAATTCCATATGACCAAATTGGTCTGATTATTGTAGTGTATACTATTTTTTTGTAATAAATGAGAAGTTTAGAGGTGTTGTAGCAATCGGAATCTACGAGCAGTTTCTTGTCGTTTCAGTCTTGTATGTGGATTCCAAGTAAGTCTCTTGTCAAGATGGAGTCCTAAGTAGGGAATCTGTTCAACACGCGTTAGTGGAGTATTTAGAAAGGATACTGTAGGACAGGAGGGTAGAGGTTTATGACGGATGGAAAAAAAAAATTCAGATGCCTTCTTGGTTAAGTGGTGTGCTACATGAAAAAGTGCTCTCGTTTTTGTCAGATGACATACTCAACACAATTCCATCATGAATGTCTCTGAAATTATTCTATCCCGAAATTCTTTAAGTAACGTGACTTGCGCACGCTTTCTATCGTGTTTCTGAAGTTTTTCGGCCAAAATTCCTGGAGATAGATTTGTTTATTTCGTCTGTTGATAGCTCCGAAGTGAGTGTAAATTTTCAACCACCTCAGCCAGTTGTCATGATACTGAGAAGTTCGTTGAAGGCTGCTGACTTCAAGAACTTTGACAAGATAAAGTATGTTGTTTCAAAGCTTGAGCGTGAGTCATGTGCAGCTGCTTATCAAGCTCTGAAATTGTTGGGAAACAGATTAGCAGGAATATTCTAGCTTCTTCAGTAAACAAGCTTTCATCACATTTAATATTACTGTATGAATTACAAATTCTACCTCCATAAAAAAACATGGAACTTATTCATGAAGAATTTTGCAAAGAGGAGAAATTCGGAAAAGAAAGATAAATAGGAAACAGAATCCAGACGGCATTATAATATGTCTAAAAACAAATGCAGACTCTAAAGATAAATAACTGATTTATGAAATTATTTGATGAAAGAAGATCACGATGAAAATTTCAATTGAGTGGAACCTTTTAGATAATTTAAAAAAAAAATATTTATTGAAATTTACAATTGTACATTATAATACATTCAGTAAATTTGATCTCAGTTATAATGGAGTGAAACAGGCGTGTAGAGAAGTACCCATTGGTAGCACTCCAATGACATTTTTACACTAGCAGATCTTATGGCCATCTTCTTTTTAGGCGACTCGGAAGATTTTCGGGAATGAAAGAGGAAGACAGGTTAGAAACTAGTGGATTTAAGTGGTCAGGGAGTTCGTAATGGAAGGAATGGTATCTGGTTTGGGCTAGATTGGTGACATATGGAACATTAAGGTCTTTGTGAATGATTTTATTTG
>NW_027115184.1:3529-4204 GCF_000696795.3 Halyomorpha halys | reverse complement strand
TAACCCAGTTATATAAGAAATTCAGTACGATTTATTATGGACTTTAAATTTTGTAATATTTGAACATCGTAGGAGTTTTGATTTAATTTTTTTTTTCAAATGCCATTTATCTTTTCTTCATTCCCGAATTTTCATACATTGAATAAACTTGATTGAATAATATATTTTCATTATTATTAATTTATAATAATGATTTATTGCCAACGTTATGACAATTTGTATATACCATTTTTTTAAAAAATCTTTATTCCAAGAGAATACAAGTTGAACCATTGCTTGTCTGATATCTTCGATTTTGAATTTTTTGGCCGGCGAATATTTTTGTAAAGACAGAAATAATAGAATATTTTTAGGGATACTTCTATTAGAATCTTGTTGAGTATGCCATCTGACAAAAATAAGAACATTTTTGATGTAGCACATCACTTACCTGAGGCATATTAACACTCTAAATATGTTTAAATTTCCAGATTTGATTAGCTGGAGTTATATTTACCTTCGTCTACCAAGCCTCTCATAATAAATAAAAAATCTCCAACAGGATTCCAAAATCCACATGGTTAGCTCACGGCTACAATCTAAGAGAAAATAATTATCTGCAACAGCTGGACTCGAACCCGGGCCCTTGGAGTTATTAGCTAAGTGCCTTACCACTGTGCCACCCTGATATATTGT
>NW_027115184.1:0-357 GCF_000696795.3 Halyomorpha halys | reverse complement strand
CATTGTTTAAATAAAATTATATTTTAATATCTCCTTATTATTTCTTTAAATATATAAAGTTTCGGCCAATCTGGGCCCGGTTTCATAATAAAGTACAAACTAATACTATTTAGCCTTGTCGATTTAACTTATAAATCGACTTTATTATTAAAAAATAAGTATTTGTGTAACTAACACGTTGTTTCTATACTTGTATTTGGAACTAATGCTATTAGTTTTCATTATGAAACAGGACCCTGGTCGTTCTGAAGCACAATCTATAAATAACAGCTTTTGTTCTTCATTTATAACAATTTTAACAAACAACAATATAATAAATTAGTACACCTTAAATATAAATTTACACCTCACATCCAA
>NW_027115183.1:2170-2526 GCF_000696795.3 Halyomorpha halys | reverse complement strand
TGAAAACATAAGCAAAAACAAATAATTTCGTTATTTTTCAATGATACACATACTTATACATGTTATTATTTATTGTCATAGACGGAAACATTTTGAATTCGTGTTATTTTAAGTAGACTAGGTGTCTCAAATTAAAATTTAAGTTTCATAATAAATTTGTGTATAATAAGGGCTATTATCACTGATTATAATTTCATTTAGACACCTATTTTTTTCTTAAGTTAATTACAAGAAAAAAGGACTAAAATGTTGAATATCTGTAAATTGAGCTATAATAATATACCAAGTCTATACAAAACAGATAAATACTAAATATTTTGTTGTTAAACCGTAATTAAAATCTTTTATAAAAAATG
>NW_027115183.1:0-1238 GCF_000696795.3 Halyomorpha halys | reverse complement strand
TGTCATGACGGCCACTATACCAGTTGCTGGAAACATTGTAAACAGTCTCTGTGCAAATTTACCTCCAGTATTCATTAAATTTAAACGTTATATTAGAATTATAGTTGTTACGGCGGGTAGGGGGTCAAAAGGAACCTTTACTAGCCCAACCGTGAAAAGAAAAGAAATGGTCGAATTTTGTTATTTTTGTATTTTTAAAAAAGTAAACATAATAAAAAAAGAACACAAAATATACAACTAGAAACAAAACGAAAGCTTAACATTATTATAAAATTAAATTAATTGAACAAAAAAGAAAAAAAAGTCTTATTTCACCGGTGATTGGTGGGGCCCCGGTTGTGGATGTTCTCGTTGAAGTAGATCGACAAAAGGACATACGTCCGCCCGCCTTGTCCTCTTGGAGGATGAGTTGAAGTCCGCCCGCCGTGGCTAAGATGATTCAGCTGTCGAAGATGGCCAGAATGCTGGTAACTACGAGTGCGTAGTGAGTAGATAAAGGAGACGATACGTGTGTGCGGTGAGACGTTAAGAAGTTGTTTGTTAATTTTCAATATAAAAAACTATATAGTTGTTTTGTTTTTGACGTTATAAAAATCATATGTTTCTTGTGGACCATATGTTGGCCGCAACAATAGTTATTTCAGAAATAATTATTTTCCATTTTTATCATAAAATTTATTATTTTTAGAAAATAATGGAATATGAATTATCAGATAATCATTTCAGAAATAACTGTTTTAGAAATATATTGCTTTATTTTAATGAATAATTATTTCATGAAATAAATACATGTAGTTATTTGTTTGAGATTATTTCATTAAATAATAATTTTTTGAAAAATAATCATTATCTAAAAAGAACCCTTTAATATATTTGGTAAATACACTATATAAATAGTGCTAAGACATATTTATCATTGTAGCACATTTTAGTTGATAACCTTTTTTACATAGTGTAATAGCAGTGTTTTAAGTTCATAGCATTCTTTTGTTTTATGTTTATAAGTAAAAATTTATTTCCTTATTTATATGTTTATCGATTAATCTGAAGAGTGGGTTGAGCGTGATCCTTCTCTACTTCAACTTCTAGCTAGAGGCGTTAATGCTTCTATGATATACCGGCAACATATAACGGTTATATTTGGAGAAAAAGGTTTAATATATCATATCATATGTTATGAGTATGTATAGAATAATATATATCATCAGTACAATCAGAGAAAGGCAGTGGTGAAAGTT